>NC_138299.1:9487500-9752500 GCF_965601325.2 Salmo salar | reverse complement strand
TTGCCCTTTAAAAACGCCTTTCTTTGAAGCCCATCTCCAGGACGACCCTTGGAAAGCACATTAAACCTATGGTTTCCGACAGCTGCTGTCATCCTGGGACCCCCCCGACTCCCCTCGGTGTGTAGGGGGACAGGGGAGACTGTATGGCGGGGGAAGGGATGCTGGCCTTGCATCATAGGATCAATGACATGATGATACCCGACCCATGGTGACATACGTCTATGGGAATGACAGTTGATGTGCACGTGCCTGGGCTCAACTTTGACACGGACCTCCGAAATCCGTACCTTCTTAAAAAAGGAGCTCAAGCTCACGAACTAATTGCCTACTATCAAAATATCCCCAGTGAGTGATTTGCATCGAGAGTCTGCACAGACACTTTTATATGAGCATTATACATAAATCCCTTGGCTATGATGGACAACAACCACTAGCATGTGGATTTTGGCACATCAGAGCGAGCCAGTTTTGACTGGACACCCATCGACTGCCTCCGTTTCTGGCTAGTGCTGGCCGCTGCCAAATCGTCTCGATTTCCCCCCAGTATTTATAACCCTCCAAAGTCGAAGGGAAAGACGTGATTAGCTCCAGCCTTGACCTTTGACCTTTCGGTTACCCGGGAGCTGTATATCAGTGTCTGCCGGCAAGCTTTGGCAGCCTGTAAAACGGCTCTCAGAACTAGCAATGCTTATCACGGGCGTTAAGAATCAAGGCATTCTTGAGGTAGGGGAAGGAGGAGAGAAAGGAGGGAAACTGGAACCACTGTACTCTTCCCTTCTCAGAACCACTGTGCAGGACAGAAGTGACAAGGTCGGAAATACAGATTTGGAACGAGTGGCCGGCTGGCGGTCGTCATGCTGGTAACCGAGGAGGACTGGTTGCGGGGCCAAGTCATCACGTAGCCCTTGGCACATCAGGCTTCTGAACAGCATCAAGCGGTGTGCGTTTGCACTAAACACATGTTCGCAGACGGGACAGTAGCCGTGTAAGGGGCCACATGACAACACTAATGCCTTATGATGCTGAGCTGAGCCAGAGCCCTTCTAACAGGTGAATCAAAAGGGCAGAACATTTTGGGCAGCGAACATCCGTTTATGGGTCCCAAAACAAAACTAATCAATTCAAAAGATTGGAGGGTCTTGGTATTTTCTGGAAAATGTTCTTCTATAAAATATTCTCTCCAAATGTAAAAATCTTTGCAAATTTGTAATGAGCATTCATTATACTTGTCCACACAATAACCAGTAGACAAACCTTGACTAAATCCCTCTCTCTCTCAGCAGGATTATCACACACTCACGGCATTGACAGTAAGTGGAGGAATAATTCTTGAAAAAGGTAAACAAGTAAATTGCTAGCTAGCAGAAGGAGGGGAATTGCACCTCCAATTTCCACAGGGTTAGGGGAATACAAGGTGGTGATTTCAGGGTTGGTCATTATTTTTGTATTCTGTGTGATGACTTCTTCCATTTCCCATTCTCAATACGCTATGAAATCTAAAGGCCTGTAAATGATAGGTCCCCTTCACCAAACTGCAAAGTTCACAATGAAAAATAGGTATATGCATTTTGTAGTAAATAATTAATAAATATGAAAGCTACAGTGAAAATGCTGGTTGGCTGGTACTATACAGGTAAGGCTAAATTACAACAACTGACCAGTATCATGGGGAAACTTTAACTCTGGTCAATCCCGCATAGTATACTTGAGATCTGACTGGTGAGACCTCTAAGAGAACTAGTGAACAAGCTGGCCGTAGAACGATACGAACCGTATTACCACATTCTGGATCCAACATCCTAGTCATTGCATGGCGTAATAATACAGTGACTCTCCAATAGGATCTGAGGGGGAGATTCATTTGCTCTTTTGCTTTACAATGACAGCCAAGCCAACAAGCAAAGGCCATTCTCAGGTTCAGCTGCCATTCCTGAAGCGATATGGTACCCCTCCTACCAGAGTTTGTAGTTAGGAGTTTAGAGTTCACAGAGTATTGCCTGTATGAGTATTGTAGTGTGTATATGTAAGAGTATATCAGACCTCAAAACTAGACTGGTGGTGTTTCTATGGCACCCCCATGATTTCTATGGTTTCTGGCCAGAGTGACACCAAACCCTCCCTAATCCAACAACAAAAAGTCCAGTTTCAATATTAAAACAAAATATATTTCTATAAAAAGAAAAGAAAAAAAAAAGTTGAGTTGAGACGATTCGCACTGCGAACCCAGTCGCGTATATTTGGACTGATTGTTCCTTGTGGTGATTGGACAACACGAGCCCAACGCCTTGCTTCCTGTGCCTGGTTGCAGCGCTGCTGTGAACAGTCAGAGTTTATTGCAAGATCCAGGTCAGCAGTTCCAGTTGGAGCCTCCATTCTGTGTCCAGTCCAGGGAGGAAGGTGCGCTGAAGCAAAGCACCCTAGGAATAGTAGTCCTCTTCCAGATGACTAATATTCAGTATATGTCCCCCCCCCCCAAAGCTAAAATATATGCATTCAATCATTCATCGAGTGCAGACAAAAGGGGCGGACCTTCTTTTCTGCCGTTTGTCCCAACAGACCATCCACTCTATTCCACAATTCCAGTTGGGGGGGGGGGGACGATGGTGATCAACAGGGAGTGAATTACTGAGAAACAAAATTAAGCACAATTTGAAGGTTTGATCTAAGTCCTTGGCTATCATCTTCCGTAATGCTTAGGTACTGGTGTTGAAGAAGATATGTTTTATGCAGCCTATAAGTAAATAAGAATATGCATCTATGACAGGGTCCTTATCTTTGTTGTTCTTAAAGCAGAGAGCATGCAGGGACACTGGAGGCACATAACTTCAAAATGCTCCTCTTATACAGTACGTAGAAACATGCAAACTTCCGCAAAGCCCTACATTCAACCCTCTTTTAGGCCGACATTATGCATTCTCTGGAACGATAGTCATGTTTTGTGGATTAAAAATGGCTTTAGGTGTGTGTGTGTGTGTGTGTACAATGTGCAAAATAAAACCCTGCAAAAATGCTATGGTTGTCGGTAGAGAACGACCAATAGTCGGTCGGGACAATATTTTGGGCCGATATTAGCCTTTCCTATTCTATCGGCGCAGCCGATTTCCCCTTTAAAGCCTGAGCGCACTTGCCTCTCGTGTGAAACTCCTGCAAGCCGGCACCGCTCATTGCTAGTTAGCCTGTCCTCAAGGAACCTCTGGGATGCTTGCTAGCTACCCACTCATGCTGCATATACATTTAGCACACTTGAATAATGCCACATGGAATGTAGAAATGTTTATAGTGTTAATTTACTGTTAGGCAAAACAATGTCCATACAGACTGCAGCACTTTACAAAGCAACATACCAATAGCTAGTGTTCATAAAGACAACTTTTCTAACATCAGCTCACTACCCTATAACTTTATTTGTGGTAGCTACCATAAAGCAAAACATGCTAATTTCAAAGCTGATTGTCACCAAAAATTGTGTTAATAATTCACTGCTAAATGACTACATGAGTAGCCAGTGGTTTCTTCTCTCAAACTGCCTGGCTACATAAGTCCTGAGTGGTGTATTTTCTCTTAAAAAAGGTGCTACACCTCGAATTTCTCCCATGTGGAAGCTAGGTGAATTGTAACAGCACTAGGCTGCATTCAAAACAAATCTCCCCCATCCCCAGCATCCCATTTCCCCGTAACAAGGCAGAGGCTCACACTTTACTTCTCACGCCTTTTACTTTTGGTTCTCGTCCACCAGCGTCAAACAGCTGGTAAAAAATATATTTTTTGTTTTTGAAAAGATATTTCACAGCGATTTAGATGGTACAATGATTCCCTACACCAGTGGTCACCAACCGGTCGATTGCGAGCGACTGGTTGATCTCCAAGCATTTCTAGTCAATCACCAAACATTTCTGTAAAAAACCCAACGATAAAGCCTCGCGTTACTATTTTTTTTTCATTTTCTTGGTTTCTCGCTGTTGACGGTGAGTTTACGTGATTCAGCAGCCCTAGCGATGGGAAGGCAAATTTATCCCATTTTGAACCACTTCATGCATCTTGAAAGTAGAACGCCGACCTACCTGGCAGGCCCAGAAAGCAATTCAAGTGCACCTATAGGCCTACCGAAGTCCAATCAGATAGATCACTGCACTGTTTCCTCAAGCAATAGAGTGTAAAAAGAAGCAAAGTTGATACTGTGAGATTTCAAAAAACATTTAAAACCATGACTAGAGAGACTCAACAAATACACCAAAGAGTTTCTGTTTTTATGAGTAACTTCATGTTTAAGTTGCTATTCAGCACTGTCAACACTCTGTTCAAACCTTTTATAAGCCATAAAAATGCACTTTCTCCCTACTTCCACTCACGCTACAACCAGCACTGCTGCTGCAATAAATGAGTATAGCAAAGCTTGCGTTGTTATTATTAGTGGCTTGTTAGTGGCTTTTTTAATATCAAGGAATAGTTCACTTTCTCTGGTCATAGGAGTAACATGAAATAGTGCACGAAGCAGAAATAATGCAGTGCGACTTGAGTTTCGCCATCAGATGGAAGACCGTGTCCCATTTTCTCAGCAAAGGGAGGGAGAGCGAAGGGACGGTGAGTCGGGTGAGGGTCAACCTCACCGCTGCTCGCTCCCTCCTCAGACTGACCAATAGATGCAGGCAATCAGTCCAGTAAAAAAAAAAAAAAAAGAGTATGCTCACTCAGCCTCTCAAGTAATACGACAAATGATCTATTACCAGTGGGATCATATACCTATCATTTCAAAATGAGAACAACATTGGCACGGCAATTCAAGCATAGTCAATATGCAGTGATAATGTATTGGGCCTATAGCCTACTGCACAAACCTCATTGCTACATAACCCGTTTTTAATTGGTTAATGTTGCATAGGCTTAAGTTTTTTAAGTCATGTTAAAAATAAAAAAAAGAGCGGTAGATCTCGGCTTGCATTTTGACTCAAAGTGATCTCGACTCAGAAAAAGGTTGGTGACCACTGCCCTACACTGTTAAGTGCATGTTTTCTCACAAACAGAAATTGAGCGAACAGTGTAGAATTATAACAACCAGTAAATGACGGAGCCATTTCTACATTGTCTGCTTGACCCCTTTTCCACTAGATAACACAGCCACAAAGTCAAAACAGCTTTCCCATTTTGACAACAGATGCAGCTCTGGCGGGAGAAATCACTAGGCAAATATCACAGCCAATCACAACAATGGCGGATAAGTAATACTGGGAAACATTATCATTCCACTATATTATGAACATTTTCTGTAATTACAAAGCAACAATTCAGAAAAATCCTATGTGTAGCACCTTTAAAGAGACAGCCCACGTCTTTATAAAAGAAGACAATAGGCTACTTCTATTAACATTTTGTTGATCACTAGGCCTAACAGGGTTTGGTAGACTACTTTCTAAATGGAATACGTTACAGTTGCCTGTCCAAAATTGTAATCAGTAACATAATATGATTACTTTCAGTTACTTTTGGATTACTTTCCTCTTAAGAGGCATTTGAAGAAGACAAAAAGGATCCATCAAACACATTTGGTGTGTCATCAGTGGTCTCTGACTTCTGGTCAGACTCCCTCAGATGGAATAAACTTAACACTTGCATCTTTTTTCAATGATTCATTGAATGTCATTGAAAAAACAGAAAGGTATCACAATGTATGTTTTTCCCACAAACATCATTTCTGAATTTAAAAGTAATCAAGTTTTTCAAAAGTACATGTAATCAGTTACTCCCCAACCCTGAGGCTAACATGGTCCCAAATGGAAGGGAAACAGATTGTCATCTGTAGACCCATAGATCATTGAAATGAGCCCAAATGAGTTCAAAAGATGAATGCATGCAGTCTTATTGGGTATGAATTCACCTGTATTGTGAGTAGGCAAGCCTATGCCATCTTGATTTACCCAGTTTATCAAGAGATTAAGCATTCAAATCAATGATTACCATTATGTTATGTAGATAGATTGTTAAAAAAAAAGTAAAATTGATTGTATGATTATATAATTGATTTGTGGCTGTCTCTGGGAAAATTAATCAAAATCCTTAAATTGAATTATATTCATTATCGGCATAAAATATTGGCCGTCGGCCTCCTTGACCTCCAAAAATCAGTATCGGTATAGGCCCTTAAACTCATATCGGTCGTTCTCTAGTTGTCAATATAAAGCAAATGCATGGTCTAAGCGCTCACTAAATTAAGTTTGAATAAGTCAAAGATCAGAGTAGATTTATTTTTAATCCAAGTAATTCGCTCCCCGTTTCTGGTCACATGGGTACAACCTTTGTGCAGCTTGGGAGCTCCGCTGGGAAGTTCCAAAGTGAGGTCTTGTAACGGTCCACTCCGAAAGACAACAAATCCTTCCTGTGTCTCTCTCGCCCCCCCCTCACCCCCCCCCCCCCCCACACACACACACACACACCTCTAGGCCCAGTCACCCAAGTGATCATCTCTCCCTTGTCGAGTCTGAGGAATACATTATAATACATCTGGTAGGAGAAGATGCGGAAGAGGATACATTCACTGGTGGTGAGGTCCACACCAGAGCGATACTGTATATGGGCACATTATAATACAACTGATGTTGTGTCTGTGCAAATGGAAGAGTGTGGTTGAAGGTTTCAGAGGGTGGCCATCTTGTTTTTGCACTCAGAGAAGCATGGGTAGGTAGGTGCTGGACAGGGACTTGAGAGTTGTTTATTCTTCTGTATGGCTGTGACTGCTGTTGCTCGGGGATTTAGATATGCTTGATACAGTACATTTCTCCTTGTTGAGGGGCTCCAGGCAGTTTGGGGGCATGGAGAGCTCTGGAAAAAAAAAAAGAGTGCACAAGTCGTATACTAACAGAGGGCTGGGCGGCAAAGTGCAGTCAAGCAGTCACTAGTGGCTCAGTCTGGAGTCACATTTTTATCCTCTGACGGAGTTCTAAAAAGATTCCCACCATAAAAATACAGTAGTTGTAATAGTCATGGCTATTACACAGTTTCAGTGAGATGAGAAGATAATCTTTCATGTTATCGTCAGGTGATAACACAATACAGTATCAACCTGTATACACTTTATCAGAAACTATATCAGAAATGAAAGATACTCTTGTTAATTAACAATGCTAGGCCAGAAAGCAGGCTCCGACATCCAACTGTAAGTCGCTCTGGATAAATGATAAAAATGTAAAATGTAATATCCTACCTGGACATTATGAAGCGGAGCTACAAGGATGGTTGGCCGGTTTAGTTGTCGGTCTGACGGTTGCTCCGTGGTTGATTACCGCGCCCGGTCATCCTCTCCGCATGGCCAGCCTGACCCCTACTGGACCACAGCTCTGGTCTGGAAGCCGTGGTTCCCGTTCCTCTGCTGGCCCCTAGGTCAGGCCTGGAGCTCCTCACTCTCTCCCTCTCGTAGGTACCCAGGTCACCGGGGGCCGGCCTCGTCCTCCGTGACCAAGAGCTGGGGTTAGTGTTGTCGGCAGCCTAGTCACAGTGAAACAGAAACAACAAACACTTATAGGTCATTAACTCAACGGTCTGTGAGAAGAAGTGAAATCTTGGCAAGCCGCTGCGACTGTGGATTTTGCCACAAAACAGAGGGAGAAAAAAAACCTTAGATCAAAAACAAGACACCCCAGTGAGGAATTTATAATTTATATGGGTCTCGACTAGCAAATGAGCACCCTATAAAACTTGCTTGCATACCTTCACGCAACCTCAATGACCTTGTTCTAGGAAAGTGAGAGATGACAGTGCAGTTAGTAAACGTCTGAAAGCAAAGGCCTATGATTTCAGTTTTAAAAAGGCTGTAGTACTGTAATTAATGACAGGCCGCTGGAATCCCATCCTGCCTACCGCAGCAGAACGTTGCTAATTGCCCTTAATGGCCGCTCTGCGTCTCCTGGGGATGACGGGCAGGCAGACAAGAAGCCTGTTACAATGCGAGGGGCTGCCAAACGGGCAGGGCAGACCCAAGATGGCAACTTCCTGTTCTATTCATTCCAAAGGGAAGAAATGACCAGAGCACATTCTGCATTGACTACAGCATTACCGCTGAAGAGTTGGGTTATACTGCGTTTTGAGTGTAAACCATATGTAAATTATGCTTCATGAACACCAAATGTACAATAGTCATGTTCTTTTTTGGGGAATTGTTTTCAACACCAAACCACAGGATTATTTTCTGAGCCATTGAAGCTGCAACTCTTGACATTTTCCTGTGGATAGCGGAGATGACTCTTTATTCTAGAAAAAGTTTATTAAAAAGGTTCTGGGTTGGATGGGCCTACAAATATAGGTTATTTAAGTCTTTCAACTGAGTGGCTTAAATAAGCAATGAGTGCAAAAACCCCAGAAGCTACTATGGACATTTTCCCATAACTAAATCTTAATTTCAGAAAATATTTCTGCTTGTGGAATGTCGGAACGTTATAAATGTTGGTTAGGCAATTTGATCTGCCACATGAGCAGAGGAAATGTACTGGGAACACCAAGTGCTGAAGCCCTCATCACAAACCTGCTTTGTTCCCGCTTCACTCAAATACCTTATGATTGGGGGCTGATAATTTTTTTTGTAACTAAAAAAAAACTAGACATCAAATCTGGCCCCACTTTTTGTTTTGAGATAAAGTGAAAAAGTTTGGGTGGGGTGTATTTATTGAGTTAAGACAATAGACTTTTGACAAAGCCTCAGAAAAATCACTCAGTTCTGAAAACACCCCTTCAGGCAGAAGTCATGAAAACGTTTTGGCTTATATTACAGCACAGAATCATGGCCAACTACACAGCTTACCTCGAGGACAACACAAATGGAGTGTTACATGCATTACATGCCTTGCAAAACAAGCCATTGCTTTGACATGAAAGCTGTCTAACTTTGGTTGCGTTTCAGAAGCACATCACTTACGTTCCATGTTAGAAGCGAAGTGTGCCAAAGCTGGTCTCCAAGCAGACAATGCTCATTACACCCAAGGTAATACATTTCAGAGAAGCCTTAATTCAATCCGCTTATTAAAATTTATGTTTTGAGGTCTTTGTCCAGGGAAGACTTTAATAGCTCTAACATACCTTGTGGAACCCATTTCTCAATCACTTTTCTTACAGGCCATTGGGATCTCCTCTGATGTTTTAACCACCTACCAGCTCTCCTCCGTGGAATCGTCCAAGTTTAACTCCAGCGCAGATTGTTTTTCCAGGCTTTTTAGGTCAAGTCGGGCAAAAACCAACCAGAATGACAGCATGGGCCACGCATTTCACCTTGTTGCCACTGAGTTTGACTGACTCACACAAAGGATGTTTTCGTATCGCAAATCAGACAGATCAAGCTATGGTACACAGCCAACCATAAGTTCACAGCCCATTCACATACCATCTGAGGTTTCTTAGTTTTACAGTGGGCTGCAAAAAACAACACTGACATTCTGTGCTGTACTTGGAGGTGAGAATGGAGAGTTAGTGAGGCTGTATGCAGTCAGTCGCCATTTTCCCACTGGCCATACAAACCACACAGAGACCCTTATAATCTGATGCTATAATGCTGTCACGACTGTGACCTTTGAATGGAATAAGAGATGTCCCCTAGGATCTCTATGATGAGGGGTCAAACAAATGACAACCAAATAAATGATATGAGATAAATAGCCATCTACTGACAGATAGTCACCCTCTGTACTGAAGGACACCAATTGCTGGGTCTTCTCTTCAGTGGCTATTGATTATGTGGGGTTAGCCTGAGAGGTCATAACAGGCAGAGGTTAAAACGTCTGGATCAACTTCAATTTCTTTAAAAACAACTGATAGAAAAATGGACGCAAAAACTATGGCTGATCAATGATCAGAGAAAGAGGCCTCATGATAGGCAGAGCTACTGTGCATTGTTGTCAAACACTCATTGATATAGCCAACCTTATAGATGAAACGTCACCCTGGGACAGCAGAGCTGTGTATAGACTAGGGCTGAGTCTATTTAGTCAATTGTTTGGTCGATAGGCTGTTGGTCGACCGAGATTTCTTTAGTCGAGCAGTCGCAAGACACCAGGTGCACGAGACACCGGTCTGATTCGCGCCTGTCTCAGTGGACTAATCCAGGCCACGGGGATGGCACAGTCCATCCCTCTAAGACATATTATACATAATATAGCCATATACAATTTCAGTAAAAATAATTGTGCAACACTAATACATCTAATATTATTTTATAACAAATGTGTTTTCTCCCGCTTTGGATACGGTCGCTGTCCGCGCTCCTGAATCATAATCTTCAGTGCGCCGTAGAATTGGCACCTTTCCCTATGTTGCTATGTGCATAATAGCAAAGTTAGCCAGCATATTGGGATTGAGAACAAAGGGGCGGCGGCAGCAGCATCAGAGATGAGGAAACAACCCTTGCTTTAGCCTACGTGGCTAAGAAAATTTAGGAGAGGAAACCAACTTAATTAGGTCCTATAATCAATAACCTAACTGTTAAATGTGCCTGGCTTTATAAATCCTCCAAATATATCTACAGAAATAAGACGGATCTTGCATCTGTTGTCTGTTTAAGTGATTGTTTAATAGCCTACTGATTCCGTGAGCACCAAGCCTCATGCAACGGAAAATGTCAGATAAAGGAATTTCACAGATTCTGCTGTTTTTAATCTTTGGGGTTACTGTAATAAAGGCTTTACAATTTTTTTTGGTCAGAACAGACTGGTATTATAATTGATTTAGTGTTGTTTACACTGTTCCAAACAGTAATTAATTCTTTAATTCTTTAATCAAATAGTGTGCTTAAAGCATCAGACATCTCAGTGCATATGTAGTTGATTTTATTCAAACACATAGGGTATTGTCTATATATGGAAAAATACTTAAAACATTTAGACCAATCGATTGGTCAAAAGAAAAGGACGACTCTCGGTCGACCAATATATATTTTTTAGTCGGGGACAGCCCTAGCATAGACAAAATGAGAGAGATGTCCATGGTGGTTTTGATGGTCAACTATAATTCCCTTCTATATCCTAACGTTGAGATGCACATCTCCATGACAGTTGACACCGCAATTACTGTCCATCCTATTGCCCTTCACCCAATCAATGGCTCATTGTAACTGTAAAAACACTACAATGATGCCTCAAGCCCTTTTCTAACGAATACTACCTGCACAACTGGAATAATAGAGGACGACTGCCTTTGGTGAAGTTAACAGAGAGAGGCATTTTGGAAACAAGCACTGTTGATTTATAATAATATTCCCTTTGGGAGGGTGCAGAGGCAACAATGAGTGATTGGAACACAAAAAAAGAAATCACAACAAATTAGGTAGTTCATCAGCAGCACACAGCTGGTTTTGCACTTCAGGAACAAGTCGGTTGCATGGAAAGAGTTCATCCTCTCAGGGAGGGCTAATGTGAGTAATGGGAAAGAGGATGGATTGAGGGGATAAGATTAAGTTTACGTGCTGGAATTGACTTGAGTTAATGACCCTGATGGCTTGCTCTCTCTCAGTTAAATGAATGGGACTCATTCAGGTACGGGTGAGGGCAGAGAGCCCATAGAGGTACAGGACGCTGAAAGGGCCTCTTGGGGGGGGGGGGGGGCGAGGTTTAGGTGTTAGGATGATTTCATTAAAGGCGTCTCCTACCGATTCTTTAACTTTTCCTGTTATAGAGGGGATATCCCAAGTATAAACACAGTCAAGTACACACGCTAAAAGGGTAAAAATAAAAGTGTTTTTAGCAACATAGTGGCTTTTTTTAGACAACCGCAAACTTCAAGGTGCAGGGCATTCAAGGAGTTGGTCTGATGGTCAAATGTGATGTCATCAGCCTCCCCCCCTACTGACGGCTAACGAGGGGCTATAGGGGGCATTATAAAGCAGAGTGTGACAGCAATTACAGATCTAAGGGCCGTGTTGCCGGCATGTTATTTATTTAATGTCTCACTCGGCGGGAGATGAAAAGGTTGGTGGAGGGCTGGTGACCTTAGCATCGGAGCCCTGTGTTTGTTTTGACTGCAAGAGGAGCTGGGTGAGTTGAGTTGCACAGTATCAAACAGAGCCTCATCGGCCAACCAGCAGACTAGACAATGACACATCTGCAGCTTTGTTAAAGAGGGAGCCCTGACCCCCTTGACCCCTGACCAGACCCCTCATAATTAGCTGGACCCAGAAATGTACAGTGCAGAGGCTACAACTGCAACAAGCATCACTGTTGTGTGATGACCCATAGATCTAGTCATGCTTCTTTAATACAAGCACTAAGCAGGCATAACTCAAGCTAGTATGAGCTATGAAGCAGACACAAAACAGCCCAGACAGACCATTCCAATGACCGCTTTATCAATAAGCTTGTTGTTTCCCCTTCATAAGATATGCGCCATGAAAGATACATATAAACACGGCTGATGGATGATAGGGGTGAGGGGGCATGGGGCAGTTGTCATTTTCACCTTATCTATTTGAGGCCCTGTATAACCTTTAGCTGTATAACCTATAGATGAGGTCCTTTTGGCTAGAGCAGGGGTTTTCATGTGATATTTGAGTGACAAAAAAAAATAACATCTATGGGCTAAAAAAAACACATTTCTAGAAAGGATTATAACTATGTGAATTGACATTTTATTTATATTGAATGCATGCTTATCTGCGTGCGTGCCAGTACATATCAGATTGACTCACTTTCAACCAGTAAATGTGAACAAGCTTGTCTCTCGTGTCTGTTTTAATAAAAGTGAACGGTGTCAGATAGTCAGCCTTCTCTCAGACATAATTGACCAGACTACATGCCATGCTTAATAAGCAGCTAAATATCTGACACCAGTTGTCTGCACTACATTGTGGGAAATGGAGTCAAATGGAGGCCAGCTACATGGAGGTGTGCCTTTGAACAATGCCCATCTTCAATTATGTAAGGAATAGCACACTGGCTGGCAGGTCACAGTTGGTAAGCTTCTGGCACAAAAAATACAAGCAAGGGGGGAAAAAATCCTTGAGGTTTTTCAACAACAAAAAAAAAAATCCTCCCTGTTGAGGTCTTTTCATTTTCATCCTCCCTCTCTTTTTTGTCCCACCCTTTTCTCTTTGTGCTGACTTCAGTACCAGGAATCAGGCTCAGAGAACTGCTATGCTAAGCTTGAAGTTTTAGGCCCAGCGTCAGTGAAAAATAGTGTCTGAACACTCATGCAAAGTGGACACACCAGAAAGCTAGAGTTGGTGTTTTCTGGACTATATTTTCCAAATAGCAAAGTAGGTACACACAGTGCTCTAATTGAGGGGGTGTGTGCCATACCCCTTTGTTAGCTTAAAGATGTCCTCTCCAGTGATTTTGTTAACATTTCCTGTTGAAAAGCAATATCCCAATTATAAATACAGTGAAGTACACACACTAAAGGAAAAATATTTTATATGTTTTTTTAGACAACTGCAAACTTCAAGGAGTAGGACATTCAAGGAATAATTGGCCTTCACCTTTGCTAGAGGAAAAATAGCGGAGCAATAGAGAACAAAAGAGAGAAAAAAGTCCCACCACCCCACTTGTGCCATGTCATGAGGATACCTGGACCACCCATTGAGATGTGCCTTTTAAGTAAATCAGGTGTTAAATGAGGTGAAAAGGGAGCCACTAAGATTTAGCCCTTTTAAAAAATACTAATAATTTTTTACTGTGAAAATCTCAGAAATCCTTAGCAGAGGCACTCCAGAGACAAAAACGACAGCTGGGCCTGATTGAGAGAAGGGAGGAGAAAAGGGTCAATCGTAACAGCAGTAGCCTATCAACATACTGTACAATTCCCCGTGTGTGGCGCCCCACTAGTTTGAGCAGAACTATCGGTCGGGCAGCAAGCATGCGCAGCTCAAACAACTGGTTGTCCCGTGGAGCAGCTCACAGACAAATGACTGCGATCGAGTATTTAAAAAATATATATTTTTATTTAACCTTTATTTAACTAGGCAAGTCAGTTAAGAACAAATTCTTATTTATAATGACGGCCTACACCGACCAAACCCGGACAACACTGGGCAAAATTGTGCGCCGCCCTATGGGACTCCCAATTAGAGGTCGACCAATTCTGATTTTTCAACACCGATACCGATTATCGGAGGACCAAAAAAGCCGATACCGATTAAAATCGGCCAATTTTTATATATATATTTGTAATAATGACAATTACAACAATGAACACTTTTATTTTAACTTAATATAATACATCAATAAAATCAATTTAGTCTCAAATAAATAATGAAACATGTTCAATTTGGTTTAAATAATGCAAAAACAAAGTGTTGGAGAAGTAAAAGTGCAATATTTGCAATGTAAAAAAAACAAACGTTTAATTTCCTTGCTCAGAACATGATAACATATGAAAGCTGGTGGTTCCTTCTAACATGAGTCTTCAATATTCCCAGGTAAGAAGCTTTAGGGTGTAGAAATTATAGGACTATTTCTCTCTATACCATTTGTATTTCATATACCTTTGACTATTGGATGTTCTTATAGGCACTATAGTATTGCCAGCCTAATCTCGGGAGTTGATAGGCTTGAAGTCATAAACAGCGCAATGCTTGAAGCACAGCGAAGAGCTGCTGGCAAATACAGGAAAGTGCTGTTTGAATGAATGCTTACGAGCCTGCTGCTGCCTACCACCGCTCAGTCAGACTGCTCTATCAAATCATAGACTTAATTATAATATAATAACCCACAGAAATACGAGCCTTAGTTCATTAATATGGTCAAATCCGGAAACTATCATTTCGAAAACAAAACGTTTATTCTTTCAGTGAAATACGGAACCGTTCCGTATTTTATTGAACGGGTGGCATCCATAAGCCTAAATATTGCTGTTACATTGCACAACCTTCAATGTTATGTCATAATTATGTACAATTCTGGCAAATTAATTACCGTCTTTGTTAGGAAGAAATGGTCTTCACACAGTTCGCAATGAGCCAGGCAGCCCAAACTGCTGCATATACCCTGACTCTACTTGCACAGAACGCAATAGAAGTGACAATTTCCCTAGTTAAAAGAAATTCATGCTAGCACGCAATATTAACTAAATATGCAGGTTTAAAAATATATACTTGTGTATTGATTTTAATAAAGGCATTGATGTTTATGGTTAGGTGCAACGACAGTGCTTTTTTCACGAATGCGCTTGTTAAATCATCACCCATTTGGCGAAGTAGGCTGTGATTCGATGATAAATTAACAGGCACCGCATAGATTATATGCAACGCAGGACAAGCTAGATAAACTAGTAATATCATCAACCATATGTAGTTAACTAGTGATTATGTTAAGATTGATTGTTTTTTATAAGATAAGTTTAATGCTAGCTAGAATTTTACTTTGGCTCCTTGCTGCACTCGCATAACAGGTAGTCGGCCTGCCACGCAGTCTCCTCGTGGAGTGCAATGTAATCGGCCATAATCAGTGTCCATAAATGCCAATTACCGATTGTTATGAAAACTTGAAAATCGGCCCTAATTAATTGGCCATTCTGATTAGTCGGTCGACCTCTATGTTATTGCGGGTTTAGCTCCAACAGTGCAGTAATACCAAACAATACATACAAATCTAAAAGTAAAAGTAAAAGAATGCAATTAAGAAATATAGAAATATTTGGACGTGCAATGTCGGAATCCGGAGTATAAATATGTATATACTGTACATAATAAATAAATAGGTAAAACAGTATGTAAACATTATTAAAGTGACCAGTGTTACATTAACAAAGTGACCAGTGTTCCATGTCTATGTACATAGGGCAGCAGCCTCTAACGTGCAGGGATGAGTAACTGGGTGGTAGCCGGCTAGTGCCAGTGACTAAGTTCAGGGCAAGGTACTGGGTGGAGGCCGGCTAGTGATGGCTATTTAACAGTCTGATGGCCTTGAGATAGAAGCCGTTTTCAGTCTCTCGGTCCTAGCTTTGATGCACCTGTACTGACCTCGCCTTCTGGATGATAGCGGGGTGAACAGGCTGTGGCTCGGGTGGCTGAGGTCCTTGATGATCTTCTTGGCCTTCCTTTGACATCGGGTGCTGTAGATGTCCTGAAGGGCAGGCAGTGTGCTTCTGGTGATGCGCTGGGCTGACCGCACCACCCTCTGGGAAGCCTTGTGGTTACAGACAGTGTAGTTGCTGTATCAGGCGTAGATACAGTCTGACAGGATGCTCTCAATGGTGCATCTGTAAAAGATTGAGGGTTTTAGGGGGGCCAAGCAGAATTTCTTCAGCCTCCTGAGGATGAAGAGGCGCTGTTGCGCCTTCACCACACGGTCTGTGTGGGTGGACCATTTCAGATAGTCAGTGATGTGTACGTTGAAGAACTTGAAGCTTTTCACCTTCTCGTGCGCCCTCTGCTGTATCCCAAAGTCCACAATCAGCTCCTTCGTTTTGTTGACGTTGAGGGAGAAGTTATTTTCCTGACACCACTACCCCTGGGCCCTCACCTCCTCTCTGTAGGTGGTCTGGTCGTTGTTGGTAATCAGGCCTGCCACTGTTGTGTCGTCTGCAAACTTGATGATTGAGTTGGAGTGGATGGCCGCGCAGTCATGGGTAAACAAGGAGTACAGGAGGGAGCTGAGCACGCACCCTGCTGGGTTTTTCACGCTCAACAGTTTCCTGTGTGCATCAAGAATGGTCCACCACCCAAAGGACATTCAGACAACTTGACAACTACGGAAAACTTTGGAGTCAACATGGGCCAGCATCCTTGTGGAACGCTTCCGACACCTTTTAGAGTCCATACCCCGACGAACTTAGGCTGTTCTGAAGGCAAAAGGGGGTTCAACTCAATATTATGAAGGTGGTCCTAATGTTTTGTACACTCAGTGTATTTCATGTGCAGCCTAATGTGTGCAATTATGTGCCAAATCAGTGATTTAGTGTATTTTTATTGGGTAAGCATTAGAATAAGCCACCACAATATTTGCAGCCTTAGGTGGTAATATCCTCTATGTGCTGATCCATCATCAGTATTGTGAAATAATTAGAATGTTAAAGGAAAGATTTGAACGGTGAAAGCTGATCCATTCTTTTGATCCTATTAGTATCGACACGTGCGCCAACGACACACTTAGCGACCGCTCTCTCTGCGTGGTGTTTAAGGAAATATCTTTGGCCGTTGTAGGAAAAATGCATTGTTAAAAACACTCGTAAGCCTAAATTCCATCGCTATCGTGAAACCGGGCCCAGACTGTTTTCACAAGAAAGAGAGAAAAAAAAATGAGGAGTTGAACATAACAGTATGCCAGTGGAAGGTAGGACAGTAGCGGTTAGTGACTACTATGATTTCCCATTGTAGCCAATTCAATTGCAGTAATTCCATTACTGATTTTTCGGTAATTCCATTACCGATTTGGAAACAGAATGAGTTTTAGTCACTTAATTCAGAAACAAACTTGATATCAGTAAAAACACTAAGTAATTGGTAGGTCTACCTTTATTTCTGATTTCTGTGAACTTTTATTATCCTCATTCCTCATGAGGGAGAGAAATTTAAAAATTTCTTAAAGATATGTGAGTTTTTCGTAACGGAATTACAAGGCTCAAGGAAATGTTTCTTAAACTTACAGAAGGCCAAAAATTTCTCCAATTATAACTGTTGATATTAGTTGGCACCCAAAATGCACATGCTTCTATGAACTTCACGTTGGCGCTTATGGGTCCTTTTAGATGGAAATGCCCATATCCAACCAGACGTTAAAAGGCCCATTTTAACCATGAAAAAGATTGGTCTAAATTGAATTGTCCATGGTACACACAAGGATATACCATGACATTTGAAATGCTTAATTTAATAAAACAACAAACTTTAGAATATTGTATTTATGTACTGCTTGAGATACTGCTGCTTCAGACGTCACGTGGCTTTGACAGTAGCCTACATTGTTTACAGTTGCGGACTGTAAATGTAACCTAGAGTTCTGAGGATGCGTAAAGTGATTGTTTTATTTTCAAGGTAATTTTGTCTCATCAGTAATGCGTTGCGTTTTACATGAAAAGGCATTTGACTATTATAGGCCATTTAGCCCTTGGGTGAGCCCTGACAACGGTATGCTATTCAAATAGCGATTACAAAGTGGGTGGGTCGAGCCCTGAATGCTGATTGGCTGACAGCCGTGGTGTATCACCGTATACCACGCGTATGACAAAACATTTAATTTTACTGCTCGAATTACATTGGTAACCAGTTTATAATCGCAATAGGGCACCTCAGGGGTTTGTGATATATGGCAAATATACCACGGCTAAGGGCTGTGTCCAGGCACGCTGCAACCCGAGTATATTGGCCATATACCACGCATCCTTGGGCCTTATTGCTTAATTAGTCTACAGGCACGCACCAATGTAGGGTCCACAACACAAGACAAAGATCAATGCAAAGCACGCACCAGAAAACTTTTTTTGAAACAGAATCAGTTCTATTAAGGCGAACATCTGACTTATGTTTCACTGTTGCTGTTAGCCTAGGCTACTGTTTGCCAACAAATACTGAAATAGCACCCTGAAAACAACTGCGCATTGTCTACTGTTGTGGCATTTTCCGTCACTCTGATTGGTCAAGAGAGTTTAGATATAATTATTATTTTTTTTAATGGAATTTAGACCAAAATATAAAAATATATATACACTGCTCAAAAAAATAAAGGGAACACTTAAACAACACAATGTAACTCCAAGTCAATCACACTTCTGTGAAATCAAACTGTCCACTTAGGAAGCAACACTGATTGACAATAAATTTCACATGCTGTTGTGCAAATGGAATAGACAACAGGTGGAAATTATAGGCAATTAGCAAGACACCCCCAATAAAGGAGTGGATCTGCAGGTGGTGACCACAGACCACTTCTCAGTTCCTATGCTTCCTGGCAGATTTTTTGGTCACTTTTGAATGCTGGCGGTGCTTTCACTCTAGTGGTAGCATGAGACGGAGTCTACAACCCACACAAGTGTCTCAGGTAGTGCAGCTCATCCAGGATGGCACATCAATGCGAGCTGTAGCAAGAAGGTTTGCTGTGTCTGTCAGCGTAGTGTCCAAAGCATGGAGGCGCTACCAGGAGACAGGCCAGTACATCAGGAGACGTGGAGGAGGCCGTAGGAGGGCAACAACCCAGCAGCAGGACCGCTACCTCCGCCTTTGTGCAAGGAGAAGCAGGAGGAGCACTGCCAGAGCCCTGCAAAATGACCTCCAGCAGGCCACAAATGTGCATGTGTCTGCTCAAACGGTCAGAAACAGACTCCATGAGGGTGGTATGATGGCCCGACATCCACAGGTGGGGGTTGTGCTTACAGCCCAACACCGTGCAGGACGTTTGGCATTTGCCAGAGAACACCAAGATTGGCAAATTCGCCACTGGCGCCCTGTGCTCTTCACAGATGAAAGCAGGTTCACACTGAGCACGTGACAGACGTGACAGAGTCTGGAGACGCCGTGGAGAACGTTCTGCTGCCTGCAACATCCTCCAGCATGACCGGTTTGGAGGTGGGTCAGTCATGGTGTGGGGTGGCATTTCTTTGGGGGGCCGCACAGCCCTCCATGTGCTCGCCAGAGGTAGCCTGACTGCCATTAGGTACCGAGATGAGATCCTCAGACCCCTTGTGAGACCATATGCTGGTGTGGTTGGCCCTGGGTTCCTCCTAATGCAAGACAATGTTAGACCTCATGTGGCTGGAGTGTGTCAGCAGTTCCTGCATGAGGAAGGCATTGATGCTATGGACTGGCCCGCCTGTTCCCCAGACCTGAATCCAATTGAGCACATCTGGGACATCATGTCTCGCTCCATCCACCAACGCCACATTGCACCACAGACTGTCCAGGAGTTGGCGGATGCTTTAGTCCATGTCTGGGAGGAGATCCCTCAGGAGACCATCCGCCACCTCATCAGGAACATGCCCAGGCGTTGTAAGGAGGTCATACAGGCACGTGGAGGCCACACACACTACTGAGCCTCATTTTGACTTGTTTTAAGGACATTACATCAAAGTTGGATCAGCCTGTAGTGTGGTTTTCCACTTTCATTTTGAGTGTGACTCCAAATCCAGACCTCCATGGGTTGATAAATTGGATTTCCATTGATTATTTTTGTGTGATTTTGTTGTCAGCACATTCAACCATGTAAAGAAAAAAGTATTTAATAAGATTATTTCATTCATTCAGATCTAGGATGTGTTATTTTAGTGTTCCCTTTATTTTTTTGAGCAGTATATATATATCACACTCACACACACACACACTCTACGTGCTGATCCTAACTTTTACTTGGTCTTTTTACCTGTCTAAAGTTTTAGAACACCTACTCATTCAAGGGTTTTTCTTTATTTAAAAAAAATGTCTACGTTGTAGAATAATAGTGAAGACATCAAAACTATGAAATAACACATATGGAATCATGTAGTAACCAAAAAAAGTGTTTAACAAATCAAAATATATTTTATATTTGAGATTCTTCAAATAGCCACCCTTTGCCTTGATGACAGCTTTGTACATGCTTGGGATTCTCAGAAATCAGCTGCACCTGGTATGCTTTTCCAACAGTCTTGAAGGAGTTCCCACATATGCTGAGCACCTGTTGGCTGCTTTTCCGTCACTCTGCGGTCCAACTCATCCCAAACCACCTCAATTGGGTTGAGATCGGGGGATCGTGGAGGCCAGGTCATCTGATGCATCACTCAATCACTCTCCTTCTTGGTAAAATAGCCCTTACACTAAGCCCAAACCAGATGGGATGGCGTATCGCTGCAGAATGCTGTGGTAGCAATGCTGGTTAAGTGTGCATTGCATTCTAAATAAAATCAGACAGTGTCACCAGCAAAGCACCCCCACACCATAACACCTCCTCCCTATTTTACGGTGGGAAATACACATGCGGAGATCATCCGTTCACCTACTCTGCACCTCACAAAGACATGGCGGGTGGAACCAAAAATCACACATTTGGACACCATACCAAAGGACAAAGTTTCACCGGTCTAATGTCCTTTGCTCGTGTTTCTTGGCCCAAGCAAGTCTCTTCTTCTTATTGGTGTCCTTTAGTTGTGGTTTCTTTGCAGCAATTCAATCATGAAGGCGTGATCCACACAGTCTCCTCTGAACAGTTGATGTTGAGATGTGTCTGTTACTTGAACTCTGAAGCATTTATTTGGGCTGCAATTTCTGAGGCTGGTAACTCTAATGACCTTATCCTCTGCAGCAGAGGTAACTCTGGGTCTTCCATTCCTGTGGTGGTCCTCATGAGAGCCAATTTCATCATAGCGCTTGATGGTTTTTGCGACTGCACTCAAGTTATTTCGTATTGACTGACCTTCATGTCTTAAAGTAATGATGGGCTGTCGTTTCTCTTTGCTTATTTGAGCTGTGATTGTCATAATATGGACTTGGTCTTTTACCAAATAGAGCCACCTTCTGTATACCACCCCTACCTTGTCACAACACAACTGATTGGCTCAAATGTATTAAGGAAAGAAATTCCACAAATTAACTTTAAGAAGGCACACCTCTTAATTGAAATGTATTCCAGGTGACTACCTCATGGAGCTGGTTGAGAGAATGGCAAGAGTGAGCAAAGCTGTTATCAAGGGAAAGGGTGGCTATTTGAAGAAGCTCAAATGTAAAATATATTTTGATTTGTTTAACACTTTTTTGGTTACTACATGATTCCATATGTGTTATTTCATAGTTTTGATGTCTTCATTATTATTCTACAATGTAGAAAAGAGTAAAAAGTAAAAGATAAACCCTTGAATGAGTAGGTGTTCTAAAACTTTTGACCGATAGTGTATATATATTATTCGATTAGGGAAATCATTTCAAATGCCCATCCATCCCTATTATGAGGTTATTTTCTGCTTATGGATCCTTATTTGATGGCAAACCCACCAGTGCTGTGCATGGCCAAAGAGCTCTATTTTCATGTTATCTAACCATAGCACTGGGTCCAATCCAAGTGCCACTGGCATTTCACAAACTCCAGGCGTTAACATTTGTTGTATTATATGAAAATGGCAGGATAGTCGAAAACAGCCGCCGATTTTAATTGGCTCACCTCTCAGTTCATCACCATCAGGCTCAACCCCTTAGAACTTCCCCCTACATTGTGGACTTCAAAGCACAAGCAAGCAAAGCAGCGAAAGTGACTTAAAAAAGGAAGTGAGTTTGGAAAATCTGAAAGTACGCATCTTAGAAATAGTTTTCACAAATAAACTTTATATGCCTGAACTCCGAATCAATTTGGCTTCGCAAAAATAATATGGTTAGGGTGATTGGCGATTTTTGCAATCTAATACAACTGTCACAGGCTCGCTCCTACAGAGTTTCCACAGCTTTCCACAGATTCCAGAGGCAAGAAGTAAAAAAATGAAGAACAAAACGCTTTTTGGTCTTAATTTAAGGTTAGGCATAAGGTGTGGTTAGGTTTAAATTCAGATTTTAAGAAGAGATATTGTAGAAATACACACGGTTTATGACTTTGTGGATGTGTTAACTAGTGACCACCCTCTCCCGCCTTGATTTAGAGCCACGCCTGATTTGTTTGATTCACTCAGAATTTGAATTGATTAGCATGTCACTCAGTAAATCCCCACCCCTAATTTCCAAATAGTCCCAAACTGTTACTAGGCTCTATGCACCTGCAATTCAATCCCGGGGACGAGGTTAAGATCCCTCCCAACGTGTTCTCCAATCTCATAAAACATTTTAGAAAAAAGCTCAGTGCCTTTACCTCGCAATGTGAAGTATTGAAAGGTATTGAAAACAGGGGTGCCACATTTTTTTGGGGAAAAAATGCATTACTTGTAAAACAAAACCTTTTTCTGAGCAATTGAATTATTTCACTATTCGAATATAATTTAGAAAACATTTTGAGCATATAAATATAGCTCAGTATTTGTAATATTTACTTTATACTGAGCACCACTTCAAGGACATTTTTATCATATTAATAGAGCCAAATACAGTATCCCTGTACATTTCCTTGCCAAGAATCAATGACCAGATATGCAACAGGCTTAAGAACTATTGTAAGCAGATGGTATAAGAACAGTAGCTTCTGTTGATTTTGAAGGAAGTCTTTTTTCCATTCTTCAAAAGACAAAATATCCTGAGTATGTATTATTTGCCAAATGCTGGCAACAATCTGCTGTTCACCTTTTAGTCTGAAATTAAACAAATGGTGTTTTGTTTGAGTCAGATTAGTGAAGTGACAGAAATCTAAAAACACTGAGCAGAATTATTTCCTCATGTTTGATACTAAATTGTGGGGCCTCCACAAGGTCTGCTACTTTTCAAAGACAGTTTGTACAGAAGTTAAACTCACCATGGGTTGTGTCTGCCGGGGCGTGAGCTCCTGAGAACTGACAGGCTCGTGGGGGATACTCCTCTGCATAACTTCCTCAGAGGGTGACAGAGAGCTCTTGCTCCGGCACACCGGCTCTGCAATGTCCCTGGTGGTCACCACACTGTTCTTAATCCTGCGCATGTACAGCTCTGCTGGCGACGGCTTGGCTGCCCGTGATGTAGAGGCCCCTGTGGCATTAACCTTCTCCTCCTTGTCCAGGACAGTTGTGGCGCGGTACGCCCTCCACGTGGTGGCCGACTCTACCTCATCCTCAGAGCCCACCCCGTCCAGCCTGGCTCCCTGGCCAGGCTCGTCCACGGATGCCGCCCCCCTGTTCCTCCAGGTGCTCCGCACAGTCAGGTTTCTCATCTCGGGGAGACCGTCGTCCTGGGAGGTGTGGTGGCCGTGGTGTTGGCTCCTCCAGCTGGTGACGGTGGTAGTGCTGCTACTGCTGCTCTCAAAACCTGACTCAGTGTCGTTGTTGAAGTCTGAGATGGTCTCCGGTGACTGGAGGCTGAAGCTGCTTCGGGAGCGTAGGTGCGTCTCCGCACGGGCCATCCCTAAAACCCCTGGTTGATCTGTTTCGTCCGGGCCATCCATGGATGGCCGGAGGGTGATCTTACTCTTGGGAATGGAGATCTCATAGGGGATGGAGATGCTCCCCCTGTGCTCACTGGGCCCGATGACAATGTTGCTAGTGGACGTGTGGCGTTCCTTGACTGGTGGCTCGCTGGATACACTGCTGCTGCGGCTGCTGGTCCTGGAAGAGCTGGGATCGTTGGGGTAGATAGTGATGCTGCTGGTCATCTTGTTGGTGGTCAGGACGGGTTTTGTGGAGATTTTGGGCTTGCCATTGGAGGTCAAGAACTCTGCCCCGACTCCGGATATCATAACTTCCTTCCTATCAATCTCCACAATGGCCGGCTTGATGACTGCCTTTGACCTCAGGGCCTCTCGTGGGCTGCAGACCCTGCGGACCTCTATCCCTGCTGGGGTGTGAGTGGGCTCCAGAGATCCTCCTTCTGCCATCAACAGCCTGTTCTGCTCCTCGTCAATTGAGCTCCTGGTGGAGGAACCCTCTGACTGGGAGTCTTGTAGGCGAGAGTATCTAGAGTACTTCGGAGGGTTGGAGGTTCTGCTACTCAGTGCTGCCACCTCGGACACAGGCTCTGAAGGCCTGGACCCAGTGGATTCAGTCTCAGAGGCTGAAGAGTGACCCTCAGAGCCATGATCACTGACCAGCGGGGACACATGGGACTTGTAGGCAGTGTACGACCCATTGGCCTGTGAGAGGTCTGACACTGGAGGAGCCTCTTGAACCAGGTCCACAGACACCAGATCAGACGCAGAAGCATCCTTTTCAGGAGGGGAGACTGTGTTGCTCTTGCTTGAGCTTTCAGGCACCACAACAGAATTGTTTGACTCACTGTCACAACCAACATTCAATCTAGAAAACTTATCCACTTGGCTCTTTTTGCTTTCACTCTCACTTGGTTTCTGAGATGTCTTCCATGGCTTCTGGTCATTAGCTGCTGGAGGGTAGCGATTAAGAACCGAAACCTTCTTGCTGTCACTCAAAGACGTGCTAACAGGAGTATGGGCTCCTCCCCTTGTTGTTTTGTCCTCCACCCTTCTCCCTATTTCTTTCACTACATTGTCAGAGGCAGTTAAGGCTCCAGTCTTTGGTGTCCTCCTGCTCTTGTGTAAAGGACTGAGTGCCCTCCTGACAGACTTCGGAGAACTTTCCTCAGAGTTGCTCAGCTCTTTGCTCCTCAGCTTGGTCTCCCTCTTGTGCTGCGGGGACAGCTCTCGTCTCTTGTACTTGGGGGCGGCTGGCTCTGCAGCTGCAGCACTCCTGTACTTAGGCTTGTCCTGCCTGAACCCACCCCGGACATTGATCTCTTCATTCTCTGCCTTGCCATTCTCAAGGACCTTTGCTGGACTGCTAAGCCCTCCATTGCCATGACTGCTGCCACTGCACAGCTGCATTCTAAGCTGCTCCACCTGATCGTTGAGGGCTCGGCTGCGGGACCTCTCCTGTTGGAACTTCTCCTGCAGCTCTCCGTTCTTTGACTCTGTGTTCTTGAGATCCTCCTCCACCAGTTCCAGTTGCTTCAGCCGGTTCTTCAGCCTCTCAACTTCCTGGGTGAGTTCCTTGACTTTGTTGTCTTCCTGGCCATCAAGGCTGTTCTTCTCGTTTTCTGACTTATTCCTTAGCCCAACGTCGCCACCCAGTTTCAGGTAGTCCACGCTCTTCTTGCGCCCCAGCTTGCTAGTCAGGCCAGATGAGAGGTCATCTTCAATGCGGAGGTCCCTCAAGTCTGTGCGGCCGGGATCTGCTCGGCCGATCCTGTTCTGACAATCCAGCTTTTCTGTCAGTTTTAGTATAAGCTTCTCATCCTCCCTTTGCTTCTCCAGGAGCCTATTCCTCTCACTCACAAAAGTCTGAGTGAGACCCTTGAGCTGCTCCAGCTCCCCTGCCAGGAACTTCTCAGCCCGGTCCAGCCTTACCTCTGATGCATCCACTTCCATCACACGGGCCTTGAGGGACTCAAGCTCAGAGGAGAGCTTCCAGGTCAGGTTCTTCTCTTCGTTGAGATTGAGGCACAGCTGGCTACAGTCTGACTTGCTCTTGCCGAAGGCCTCTTCCAACTTCTCCAGCTCAGCCATCCTCCTCTGCAGGCGCTCAATCTCAGACTTTAGGTCCTTGGTCAAGCTCTCTTCCTCCTCCAGTTTCTCCCTCACTGTGCGGCAGAGATCCTCCGCCTTGCACACCTCCTCATCTTTGCCTTCAATCCTCAGCAGCCGCTTGCGCAGCGCCTCTACATCGCCCAGCATGGAGGAGTTGCTGCCCTCTGCCTGGATGATCTTGTCCTGCAGATCCAGCAGCTCATCTTCAGACTTCTGGAGCTTGTTGGTGGCCTCCTCAAGCTCATCCAGCCGTCGTCCCAGGCTTTGCAGCTTGTGCCGCAGGTGGCGACTCGTTATGTCTTTGTTTTCAGACATCACAGATATTATTGCTGTTGTCTTCTATATGGAAAGGGGAAATTATTTTACTGCTTTTTGGGAGGTCCACATTTGTGTGGCAGTCCTTCTTCTCTGGTTAAAATGATGAGTCACAAGTCCGTAATGTTGAGTTGTGTCGAGTCCCTTTCTCCTCTCCACACAATGTCTTCTCCCTTTTTCTTTGGTTGGTTCTTATTCCTTCAACTCCCCTCAGCTTAATGGTCAACATGGGTGTCTATCACCTGAAAGAAAAAAATAACAGAGTTACAACAAAATTAGAAATGATTACTGATTGACCTCAATGTCAAAGTGATTCTGAGGATCAGCAAACCTTTCAGTAACTTGAGAACACATATGAACCGAGAAGATGGTGAAAGAGTGTAGTCCAGAGGAGAGTGAGAGATGGTTTGACTGTACTTGATTGCAATGTAGCAGACCTGCACACTCCGCATATGATTTTACAGTTCCGCCTGATTACTGCAACACAAACCATGAGAAGAGCTGGGCCGGCCCAAACACACCCAGTAATGCAAAGGGCTGGGGCAAATGGGTGGGAAAAAGAGGACCAGCGTAATTCAGCACGTACACACATACACAAGTGCTCATACATAGTAAATGCACACAGTAACCTAGACAGATGATTAAGAAGATCACTACAACCAAAATGACATGCTATGACTGCAATTCTACGAAGATACATTTTACCTTGCCTAGTCGTATGGCCACTGGAGACTGGAGGGTAGCATTCAAAAGAACGCTACTCCCCCCTTCTTGCTTCCTGCAGCCTCTGCCAATGTCCCAGCATTGATTTCTCTGCCGTTTTGCTGACAGCAGTATATCAAAACGACAAGCTTCCACTCACATGGCTGTCACCATGGCAACATGCATAGGGCATTGCTACACACCACTCATGATCAGGACAATGGAGAGATACACTGAGTGTACAAAACATTAGGAACATGCTCTTCCATGACAGATTGACCAGGTAAAAACTGTGATCCCTTATTGATGACACCTGTTAAATCCACTTCAATAAGTGTAGATGAAGGGGAGGAGGGGATTTGTAAGCCTTGAGACATGAGTTGTGTACGTGTGCCATTCAGAGAGTGAATGGGCAAGACAACATATTTAAGTGCCTTTGAACAGGGTACGGTTGTAGGTGCCAGGCACTCTGGTTTGAGTGTGTTAAAAGCATTGCAGCTACTGGGTTTTTCATGCTCAACAGTTTTGCGTGTGTATCAATAATGGTCCACCACCCAAAGGACATTCAGCCAACTAGACAACAGTGGGAAGCATTGGAGTCAACATGGGCCAGCATAATTAGAACGCTTTCGTCACCTTGTAGAGTCCCTGCCCTGACGAATTGAACTGTTCTGAGGGCAAAAGGGGGTGCAACTCAATATTAGGAAGGTGTTCCTAATGTTTTATGCACTCAGTGTATACAGTGCCTTTCAGAAAGTATTCAGACCTAGGGTTGTGCCGGTCATGAAATTTGGTCAGCCAGTGATAATAATAACTTCCGGTCTCACAGTAATTTACCATGAATTAACAAACACATTTAGCATCTCCTGGCTATCACACACAGCCTGATGCCGACCTTTGGAACATTACATTTTAAAAAGTCGAATAAATCCATGTAATATAGCCTACACCAGTGTTCGTCAACTAGGTTTGGCCTCTGGCCCAACAATTTTCTGAGCTAATAGTCAGCGGGCCAGAACATAATTAGTATATAATATTACCACAATTAATTGTCCTACACTTCAAATTGAACAACATTTAACACATCTGATTAGTACATAATACATTCAGTGACAATAACATAATCATTTCGATCTGATAAAGCTCATAAAAATCACCATGTCTCTATTCAATTATTATTTTTGTCTATTTCCAAGTGCGTTGATTGGTGGGGAAAAACAGGTCTACGTAGACACCTGTAGGCTACACTACTTTTTCTAACGTCAACATTCTTTCAGAACAATTAGCTGGATAGCAAGAGAATATGTCGCTCTCAAAAAGTATCAAAAGAAAGGTGGAAAATGAAAATGGAAGTTTCAGGGAAGAACGTACAGAGAGATACGCATTCATCTTACCATATTTTTCCAATGCCAAGCAATTGTGTCTTATTTGCAATGATAATGTTGCTGTTAGCAAATTATTAAATCTCAGACGTCATTCTGAGTCTAAGCATGGAATTTCAAAGTGGCCTTCCCGTCTCAGAGAGAGGCCCAACAAAGGAACATTGAAGCCTTAACTGCTACACACACACACACCTTTTTTGGCTGAATATTCTGTCACTTAAACAGGTTAAATATGTAGTTGCAAGGAAGAGGGAAAACTGTTGTGGACATGGTGGAAAAACTCGAGGCCTTACTAGGAAGCTTGAGTCATTCGATCAGACTTGTCATCTGGAAGGCTACTGCATCTGGCCTGACTTCAGAACACTGAAGAAACGACAGGCAGAGGGTCCAGGCCGCAGCATTGTCACGGAGGTGGAAGATTTTCATCAACCAGCTGACAACTTCTCCACCAGATTTGAAGACTACATCATGCCAAAAGATAGTGTTTGTACGTGATCCTCTCAGTCCGCCCAGGAGGAGAATTCTCCTCCCTTGCGAAGAAAACCATACCCTCGCTGGATGAGGCCGCAATTCAAACTGAAATGACTTGATTCCAGACATCGAGCCAAATCAGGGATGCGCTCAGGAGTGCCGAGTGCTTGTGTGCGTTTTGGGTGGCATGCTTAGAGGAATACAGCATAATAAAGAAACGTGCATTTTATGTGCTAACAATGTTTGGATCGACTTACACCTGCGAGTCCTCATTTTCCTCTATGAACACAATATAGACTCACGACAGGAACCGGCTTTCACATAAGTCAATCGAGGTCAAAATCACATCCATCTTACCCGACATCCACAAGATCGTGTCCGAGGGGAAATGCAACTTTTCCCATTGAGTAAGTAACTTAGCAGCCTATATGACTATTTAGTAAATACTAACATTATTGTGAAAGGTTATCCAGGAATATTTAGATCTCAAGCTGACAGTATTTTCGTTTTATTATGTATGCTACAGTTTTGGCCAGTTACAAATTTTAAGTAGGCCTAATAAAAATGTAAAAAGCCCACTTCTATTAGACCATATCTTTTTGTGAAAGATTCTGTTAAGCCTCAAAGTCTAAGCCTACCTCAGCCAGTTAAGTTATTTTATATAGGCATAAGCCCTCTTGTTGTTTGTAAAGTCAAATTACAATGAAGATTGTTGAAATGAATTGCTCGACTGGTGTAGTTTTTCTCCATATGTTGCTGTGCAACACTTACATAACAAGTTAGCTATATTTTCAGCACCAGGCGCTGTTCACCTATTGATTGCGCTGCGGTTGCAGCTTTACGTTTCAGCAGCACCACAAAATGTTCCGCTGCCTGCTTTATTAGTTTACTCCTGCATTCTCTCTCCTCATGAAGTAAGTTAAAATGTAACTTTTGCATTGTTTGGGTAGGGTGACTTCCTTCTTGGGACAATGCATTTGGGCCGAAAAAAAATATATTCATAATTAATTTGGGGGGCTTTCGGGGGCCAAATAATATTTCTGGCCTACACCATCACAATAAATCCATTAGTTATTTTAGACCGGTCTAAGGAAACATGATATGAAGAAAATGTAACCTATCTCAGAAGAACAGAATAGCATACTCAGTTGTCCTTATGTTAGGCCCGGATCTGGCTATGCCATATGGCTGTGGGCTACACTAGTTCATTTAGCAGACAATACTGGCTTAGAATTCCGTGGCATTATTTTATAGTATGAAGAACATAATTGAACATAGCTCAATAAAATATAAAGGATATTTTCTCCAAATGATTTGAGTGAGTGCGCACATGCGGCTATTCTATGTTGAGCGGTTAACAAAGAAACAAGTACTCCTATACGCTTAATTTAGTTACAGTGCATTCAGAAATTATTCAGACCCCTTGACTTATTCCACAATGTTACAGCCTTATTCTAAAATTGATTAAATCGTTTTTTTCATCATCAATCTACACACAATACCCCATAATGACAAAGCAAAAACAGGTTAAGAATTTTTTGAAAATGTCTTTTAAAAAACACAGATATATCACATTTACATAAGCATTCAGACCCTTTATTCAGTAATTAGTTGAAGCACCTTTGGCAGCGATTACAGTCTCGGGTCTTCTTGGGTATGACGCTACAAGCTTGGCACGCCTGTATTTGGGGAGTTTCTCCCATTCTTATCTGCAGATCCTCTCAAGCTCTGTCAGGTTGGATGGGGAGCGTCACTGCACAGCTATTTTCAGGTGTCCCCAGAGATGTTCGATCGGGTTCAAGTCCGGGCTCTGGCTGGGCCACTCAAGGACATTCAGAGACTTATCTGGAAGCCTCTACTGCGTTGTCTTGGCTGTGTGCTAGGTTTGTTGTCCTGTTGGAAGGTGAACATTTGTCCTAGTCTGAGGTTCCAAGTGTTCTGGAACAGGTTTTCATCAAGGATCTCTTTGTACTTTGCTCTGTTCATCTTTCCCTCGATACTGACTAGTCTCCCAGTCCCTGCCGCTGAAAAACATCCCCACAGCATGATGCTGCCACCACCAAGCTTCACTATAGGGATGGTGCCAGGTTTCCTCCAGACATGACAGTTGGCATTCAGGCCAAATAGTTAAATCATGGTTTCATCAGACCAGAGAATGTTTCTCATGGTCAGAGTCCTTTAGGTGCCTTTTGGCAAACTCCAAGCAGGCTGTCAAGTGCCTTTTACTGAAGAGTGGCTTCCGTCTGGCCACTCTACCATAAAGGCCTGATTGGTGGAGTGCTGCAGAGATGGTTGTCCCTCTGGAGCTCTGTCAGAGTGACCATTGGGTTCTTGGTCACCTCCCTGGCCACCTTCCTGACATGCACTATCAACTGTGGGACCTTATATAGACAGGTGTTTGCCTTTCCAAATCATGTTCAATCAATTGAATTTACCACAAATGGACTCCAATCAAGTTGTACAAACATCAAGGATGATCAATGGAAACAGGATGCACCTGAGCGCAATTTTGAGTCTCATAACAGGTATCCGTTTATTTTTTTTTAATTTGACATTTTGGTGTTTATAAACGGCTGTTTATGGGGTATTGTGTGTAGATTGATGAGGGTAAAAAAATATTCAATCAATTATAGATTAAGGCTGTAATGTAACAAAATGTGGAAAAAGAGAAGGGGTCTGAATACTTTCCAAATGCACTGCATGTAACTTTAGTTGTGATACAAAGGTTGAGCTATACGTTTTGCTTTTTAATACATTCTAAGGCTGCATGATGTGACTAATGATGATTTTTTTAAAGTTTTATGAAAATGCATGAGCTCTGCTTTGTTTTTGTTGTGCAGGCTGTACACAATTCATCAGTCTCTCATTCACAATTTGACATGCACTTAATAATGCCTCAAATTTCCTGGGTGCATTCCCCTTGGGTGGCCGTAATGCACCCAAAAAAAAAAAATCCATGCCTTTTTACAGCCAGTGCTCGTTGTACCCTTGGTCTGAATATAATAATTAGAATTCCCTTCTCCCGGTTGCGTGTCAAAGCACCTCTCACTCACACGGCTCTCAATCACATGATCGGGTCTTTCTCACAGGCTACAAGTGAAGACAGACACATCGGGAATGCAACTGCGCACGTCCTTATCCAATTCCGAGGCATGTATTGAAGATTTTGGGAGAACTGTCCACATTTACTTTGTCAGCCAAGAACATGAGTAGGGCTAACGAACAGCAAAAGCACTAGCCTGTCTATCTACTATCCCCCATAGAACAAACATTGAGCTATTCTATTCTGAACAATAAATAAATATTCCAAAACATAGTCTGGGACAGTTGTGGGAGGCAATAGACCACAAATTAATACAACCACTAGCATAAAAAAAAAAACAGTTTTAAGCAATGAGCCTGACGCAACAGATCAGAATGTTTATTGTAAAGTTGCATTTTGGTGAGAATTATCTTCCGCAAACTGGAAACTCACACGCTGCGCATGTATGCCACTTTGGCTCTACACCCGTTGTAAAGCGGATTAATGTGCTTAATTAAGAATTCATTTGGCCACTTTAGTTGTGATACAAACCTTATCAAAATGCATAGGCCTATGGGCTAGGCTACATGAGGTGTGGAACTATGATTTGAAAATGTTGCAAAAAAAAGCAGTGCCCGTTTCTTTCCTTAAGCTGGGCATCATTCACAAGTGATATAGCTAATATTGTCACCCATCAGACCACTCCTGATTTAATCTTGTCTTTACGCTAAATAATGAATGTGTGTCATTTGTTTTGATTTAGAATGGACCATTAGCATGCACCTTTCTCAAAACAGGGGCAGGGGAAAAAAATAGAAGTCATCTATGCCCTTAAATAGCGAATGGAGGACGCTTTTCCCCGTGGTTTATTTTCATGCCAGTTATACTCCTGTTTTAAAGAGAAGCAATGTGCTTAATATTAGGAAAGTTGAGAAATAAATAGTAGGCCTAGCCTATAGAAAGCTGATGGGATCCTATTTTTAAAGAGGCCCTCAAAACTATTTTCTCACGTAATTGCATAGCCTATAGAAAAGGTGCGCAACATGAACTCATGGGCTCTCATGAAGTGTTTGATTAGATTTTTGATTACTTTTGCATTGATGTCAGAATGGTTAGAGGGACAATAGAGTGAGGAGTACCAGGCAGTTAGCAAGTTTGGTAGGTTACTAATGACCATCAGCCGCATCATAGCTTGGTGAAGCCTAATTACCGTGACTAAACGATCAAGTGGAATTTGACTGTTGTCATGACTAGTGACTGCACACCCCTTGACCGTTTCCACATTTTGTTGTGTTAGACAGAATTTTCAATTGAGATTTTGTGTCACTGGCCTAAAGCTGAAATATCTGAAGTCAATAAGTATTCAACCAATTTGTTATGGCAAGCTTAAATAAGTTCCGGAGTAAAAATGTGCATATTAAGTCACATAAGTTGCATGGACTCTGTGTGCAATAATAGTGTTTAACAGGGCCTAAAATGTACTTTTTGCCCCACCAGCCAATCCATTTTTTCACCAGCCAAAATATTTGTACGCCATAATTACATTTTTTTTTTAAATGATGACCATGCTTTGTAATGTTTCTAAAACAAGAAATGTATTTGTAAGAATTAAATGTGGTAGATTACTCAATTTCATTTCAGACCCGAGTCTTAACCAAAATATCAGAGACAGAACTTTCAGCTGCCCTTTAAGGGTGGGAGGTTACCGTGGTAATGGAGCCACTTCAGCCATGTCACTGTCTGTGAGATTTGGGATGTGACTAGTAGTAGACAGCGTCTATTCGTTATCAGTTGATGCAGCAGATTAAAACTAACATTGAAAAACAACAGAGCCCCTGGCTATCCGTAAATGAAGAAAATGGTGCAGTCTGGTTTGCTTAATATTATTTATATTTTTACTTTGATAGTTAAGTATATTTTAGCAATTATATTTACTTCTGATACTGGGTGACTCACTTTTACTTCAGTCATTTTCTATTAAGGTATCTTTACTTTTACTCAACTATGACAATTGGATACTTTTCCCACCACTGCTTTTGACTCACAAATGCGAATGTAATGCTTGCACTGTAGAGCCCTGCAAATAGACCACCTGCCAATGTGGCTGGTGAAGTAGACATTTTTACCCACCAATGGCTAAATCTACCCGGATTTTGCAGGTGTTCATTTTATCCCCTGGTGTTTAACATAATTTTGAATGACTACCTCATCTCTGTACCCCACACATACAATTATCTAAGTTCCCTCAGTTGAGTAGTGAATTTCAAACACAAAGACCAGGGAGGTTTTCCAATGCCTCGCAAAGATGGGCACCTATTGGTAGATTGGTTTATTTTTTATTTTTACCAGACATTGAATATCACTTTGAGCATGATGGCAAATGTTGCAAAGCAATACACCTTTTGTCCTGAATACAAAGTGTTATGTTTGGGGCAAATCCAATATATTACTGAGTACCACACCCCATATTTTCAAGCAAACTGGTGGCTGCATCATGTTATGGGTATGCTTGGACTGGTGAGTTTTTCCAGTATAAAAAAAGAAATAGAGCTAAGCACAGGCAAAATCCTAGAGGAAAACCTCGTTCAGTCCGCTTTCCATCAGACACTGGGAGATGAATTCACCTTTCAGCAGGACAATAGCCTAAAACACAAGACCAAATCTACACTGGAGTTGCTTACCAAGAAGACAGTTAATGTTCCTGAGTGGCCGAGTGACAGTTCTGACTTAAATCTACTTGAACATCTATGGCAAGACCGGAAAATGGTTGTCTAGCAATGATCAACAACGAATTTGAACGAGCTTGCAGAATTTTGTAAAAAATAAATTGGCAAATGTTGCATAATCCAGGTGTTGAAAGCTCTTAGAGACTTACCCAGTAAGACTCACCGCAGTAATGACTGCCAAAGGTGATTCTAACATGTACTGACTAAATACTTATGTAATCAAGAGCAAGTTTTATTTTTCATATACAGTACCAGTCAAAAGTTTGGACACCTACTCATTCCAGGGATTTTCTTTATTTTTGTATTATTTTCTACATTGCAGAATAATAGTGACGACATCAAAACTATGAAATAACACATGTAGTAAGCAAAAAAATGTAAGATTCTTCAAAGTAGCCACCCATTGCCTTGATGACAGCTTTGCACACTCTTGGCATGCTGTCAACCAGCTTCATGAGGTAGTCACCTGGAATGCATTTCAATTAACAGGTGTGCCTTGATAAAAGTTAATTTGTAGAATTTCTTTCCTTCTTATTGCATTTGAGCCACTTAGTGGTGTTGTGACAAGGTAGGGTATACAGAAGACAGCCATATTTGGTAAAAGACCAAGTCCAAGAAGATTTCAAATAAGCAAAGAGAAATGACAGTCCATTACTTTAAAGCCATGAAGGTCAGTCAATCTGGAAAATTTCAAGAACTTACAAAGTTTCTTCAAGTGCAGTTGCAAAAACCATCAAGGGCTACAGAGAAATTGGCTCTCATGAGGACCGCCAAAGGAAAGGAAGACCCAGAGTTAACTCTACTGCAGAGGACAAGTTCATTAGAGTTATCAACCTCAGAAAACAGGCAATTAACTGCACCTCAGATTGAAGCCCAAATAAATGCTTCAGAGTTCAAGTAACAGACAACTCAACATCAACTGTTCAGAGGAGACTGCGTGAATCAGGCCTTCAAGGTTGATTCCAACCGCCGTGTCTTTGTGCGATGCAGAGTAGGTGAACAGATGATCTCCGCATGTGTGGATCCCACTGTGAAGCATGGAGGAGGTGGTGTAATGGTGCTATGCTGGTGACACTGTCTGTGATTTATTTAGAATTCAAGGCACTCTTAACCAGCATGGCTACCACAGCATTCTGCAATGACACGCCATCCCATCTGGTTTGCGCTTAGTGGTACATAATTTGTTTTGCATCATGACAATGACCCAACACACTCCCAGGCTGTGTAAGTGCTATTTGACCAAGTAGGAGAGTGATGGAGTGCTGCATCAGATGACCTGGCCTCCACAATCACCCGACCTCAACCCAATTGAGATGGTTTGGGATGAGTTGAACTGCAGAGTGAAGGCAAAGCAGCCAATAAGTGCTTAGCATATGTGGGAACTCCTTCAAGACTGTTGGAAAAGTATTCCAGGTGACTACCTCATGAAGCTGGTTGAGAGGATGCCAAGAGTGTGCAACACTTTTCTGGTTACAACATGATTCCATGTGTTATTTCATTGTTTTGATGTCTTCACTATTATTCTACAATGTAGAAAATAGTTTTAAAAAATTAAGAAAAACCCTTGAATGAGTAGGTGTGTCCAAACCTTTGACTGATACTGTGTGTGTATTTTTTATTATTATTTTAACAAATGTTTAAATTCTTCTACTATCACAGTATTTTTTGTAGACCGTTGATAGAAAATAATTAAATCCATTTTAATCCCACTTTGTAACAACAAAATGTGGAAAAAGTCAAGGGGTGTGAATACTTCCTGAAGGCACTGTACAAGCTTTACTACTGCACGTCATGAATGCCGGGTGGGAAAAGGCAGTTCATATTTCAGTCAGACCAGGAATATCAGCAGGCTTTTGTATTGCATGTTAAAACTCAACCTCAACCTATTACCACAACCCTGTTTTTATGAAATAATCCACGTGACACCTATACAAAGCTACTAAACAGGTATCTGGCCTCTCTGATGATGAGAACATGGGACATTAACACAGAGTCTCAGCCTGTCAGCACGTTTCCTATGAAATCGTTGGTGCTTTCCTCTCATGCATGATTCAGGTCCTGGTCTACAACAATCTCCACCCTCCCCCCAACCTTGCCTTCTTTCCCCCCTCCTCCACATTCAATAATCATCCCTTCAGAAAAGCACAGCAGTTTCTAGCAGTGAGAAAGCCAGGAGAAGGAAAGGGGCTGAACTTGGCAGTACAGAAAAATTAATACTAAAGGGATTGATTTTCTGAATCACCAACGTCAAATGACCAACAAACTAGGCATCAAAGTATAATACTCCTAAATCTTGTGTCTGTGTGTATGAGTAACACACTTAAGCCTACTTGAATCCTTCCATCTGTCTTTTGAATGTTGGTCTATTGTATTCCAATGGGTAAAACTGTTAAACTGTTATTAGGGCCTGTTTCAACAGAGCCCATTTCTTTTTTGAATCTCATTTCATTTTGTGTATTGCCCCAACCACTCTGCCCACAATTCATTAAAATGCCTTGTTCAACATGAATCAAGTGAATTTCCAGGGAGCGTAAATATGGCAGTGATTATTTCATAAAACATCACATTTTAAAATCAAAGCGTTTCGCTAAAGCAGTTGAATTATTCTCCTCTTTCATGAGGTCTGGTGGTTTTGTAATCTTTTAGGGATTGTTGGGAGTCTATTATTTTCAATTGAAAATAATGCAGAATGTATTTGCCGTGGTTCCCAGAACTGCCTGTCCAGTCGTAGGCCAAAACACCTTTCAAAATACTGTTTCGTGTAACATCACTCAGATGTTGCCTGTTAAGTCTGGTATTCACGTATGCCATTCCCTCTTGAGTGTGTCTCATAAAGTCAAGTCTCTTGGGTCAGAACAGCTGAAAGTGCTCTGATCTCGGGCCAGGCCTGGTCCAAATGGCCCCAGTGGGCTGGACTCCCGTCTTGGCAGTCGCCCCCATATCGCTGTGCCAGGTCGCTCCCAGCCTCCCCACTCTCAGACACGCACGCCAACCGCGCCAGCTAAACGCTTTTAAGAACCAGCAGTGCGTGCAAAGCGACTCTGGCAAGGCAGCATCTGCCAAGGCAATCAACATACCTGCGCTTATCGGAGCTATGGCCTCATTAGCTGCATTCATGCCAGCCTAACGGAGGGGCAAAGGAATGAGAGTCTGGCTCACAACGTGAAGCGACAAGACTGCACACTTGGGTGCCCACGAGGAACGAGAGGAGCTACACCCTTTCATTTTTTGGCTTCTCTAGACGCCCAACCTGCCACACCGTGCCGAACGCCAAACATTTTGAATGATTAGGCGATGTGGTCACAAGATTTGTTTTCATTATTATCGAACAATGGCAAAGGTGTGGAGTTGATTGGGCAAGAACAGGTTTGGAAGCAGTCGGGGGTGGGACGAAGGGGGTGCTACTGAGGCAATTACAACGGCGACTAAATAGAACACGCTGTTTCATTCCTGAGAGAACATTGCTTTGTTCGTTAATTATGAAAAACTTGAAGGGGGAAGCTACAAATGCCCCTGTTTTCCTGAGCACATTCCTCACAACTAGGTCTGTTCATAACCAGCCATAACACCGCAGTTAGAAAAACAAGAGACTGAGGGATGGACAGAAGGAGAATACTTGCCATTGCCTCGGAGCTATTGATCGACAGACGTTGGTTTAACCGAGATCCCATCATCTGAAGTCATTCTTACTTCTTAAAAACATGTCCAGACCTTGTGTTGCCTCTGTACTGTACTCAACAACAAGGGAAATATTTAAAATAGAACGCCTGAACTTTCAGGCTCCCTCATTTCCTGCAACCCCCTTTTTTTACTCTAATTAATGTAATTGAGATAAGGGGGAAGGAGGCACTGAGCAACTGCCAAAAGGAAGAGAAAAAGAGCATTCTGGGTCAAATGAAATACAAGCCTTGAAATGCCCTGGTTGAAAGGGTCCAGGTCAGAGGGATAGAGGGTTATATGAGGTGGGACTCAGTAAGGATCGGTACCTACAGAGTGGCAGAGGACAAGATTCACTGCAAACTTGACAAGGAAGAGGCAGCCGAGAGGTGAAGACAAGCCGGAGAGGACAAAAGCGAGGGAACAGGACAAAAAGATAAAAAAAGAAGTGGAAAATAGAAAACACACCCAAAAAATTATGGAGGTGCAAGAGAGCGTCACAAAGACAAGGAAAAGGACAGAGAGAAAGTGAGGAGTAGAAAGAGAGAAAAGAGTGAGAGAGGGCCCAGATCGTGTACTGGTGCCAACAACACCAAAGCGTTTTGGAAGTGAAAGCGCTCCCAGCCACTGGAGAAGCGAAGTGAGCCGCTGTTCTGTGCTGCACCAAGGTTACAATCATGCACCATATCATTAGGGCCTTAGCCACTCTCTTCCTGCCTGCAGCTCCCAGTACATTCTGTTCCCTCCATGAAAGAGGGAGGGAGAGAAAGAAAAAATTTAGAGAACTTTCCCTTGCACTTGACTTTACTTTGGAAGTCTAGCCTCGGATTCATATTCCTCAAACATTTGTTATTAACCGACGGCTCGGTGCCCGTAGCCAATGACAATGGCCTCAACCTCAACTTCACATGGTCGGTCTGCCTGTGTGTGTGTCTGTTTGTGGTGTGATAGTAGCTAAGACACTGAGGCCTGGAAGTATGGGACTCTTGGCCGTCCTCAGCTGCGCTGCTGGATACTGGCAGGCCAGTGAAAGCAACAAGATGGTTGAAACCTGATGCTTGTGCTGCATTTTTTTCCTTTTTCCAAGAAAGAGAAAACCATCCCATAATGTTCGGTTTTTTCGTTTCTTGTGCTGTCACAAGACAGCTAAAAATAAAAAAAAGCTAATGAAAGTAAAAAAGTAATGAAAGTAAGTTTGATGTTTCAATGGAATCGTGGTTCAGGACTAACTGTTCATGAAAGACAACTGAAATGGGACAAAAAAAAACATTTTATCTTTTCTCCTCGAGAAATGAGTGAAATGACTATATTACAGTACGAGTAATGAAATGTCCTCCTTCATAGATAAATAGAGTTGTTTATGCTCAAGTACATCTGTTTTGACCACAGTGACATGGCGACTAAGATGATGCCGCTTTTCTGGGATGACATCAATAACAACTTTTACGAGTTGTCTAATGTTGCTGTGTTGTCTGTGCCCTTTCACAAAACAATATACAAACAAAGTAACTACTTTCACATTTTCATAACAGTTCCGTCCGTGCTACAAACCAATGCTGAATAAAATATAAAAATCGACAATAGCAAACACGCATATTAAACTAATGCCTTCAAGGCTTATTCAATAGTACATCATTATTTCCCCCCCAATCTCTTTCCAAATCTCCCATTCAGTGTGTGCGGCATTCTTGAAACGCAACCATTCAATGTAGTCTGGATTTGGAGTCGTTCTAAGTTGTCTGAATACATTGGGGTTTTCTAAGAAGAACAAGCTGGCCTCTTTACTTCAGGTTTTGCTATTCAGGGAGTGTTTTGTTTTGAGTCACAAAGCCGAAACGGCTGTCCTTCCAAAGAAAAGAGGGAAAGGGAGATTATTGGATAAATATTTGCATGGTACCAGAAGGAGAGAAAGAGGCCAGTCTAATCAGAGTAGTTATGCCCAGCACGTGCGCTATAATCTGCCTGGGTGTGGATGACTGTCTCCATGGACCCAGGTGGCCTGTTTTCAACCATCTAGCTCTCTGTGTGTGCGCGCGCGCGTGTCCGAACGTCTGCATTGGTCTCAAAAGTGTTTGTGCACATGCACTGAAGTGTGTGTAAACAGTATGTGTGAGTCTGCATGTTTGAGTCAGTGTGTGGGTCTGTGAAGAAGAATTTGTCAAATCAAAAGAGAGGTGAGAGCGGGTGACAGAGACACATACTGAGACAGAAAAGAAGAGATAGGACAACAATGTTCTGCAGTGGTCTTGTGTTGTTTGACTTACAGTGGGGCAAAAAAGTATTTAGTCAGCCACCAATTGTGCAAGTTCTCCCACTTAAAAAGATGAGAGAGGCCTGTAATTTCCATCATAGGTACACGTCAACTATGACAGACAAAATGAGGGGGAAAAAAAAAAAATCAAGAAAATCACATTGTAGGATTTTTTATGAATTTATTTGCAAATTATGGAGGAAAATAAGTATTTGGTCACCTACAAACAAGCAAGATTTCTGGCTCTCACAGACCTGTAACTTCTTCTTTAAACCTGTTGGGGCTAGGGGGCAGCATTTGCACGTCTGGATAAAAAAAATGTACCCGATTTAATCTGGTTACTAATCCTACCCAGTAACTAGAATATGCATATACTTATTATATATGGATAGAAAACACTCTAAAGTTTCCAAAACTGTTTGAATGGTGTCTGTGAGTATAACAGAACTCATTTGGCAGGCAAAACCCTGAGACATTTTCTGACAGGAAGTGGATACCTGATGTGTTGTATTGACTTTAAACCTATCCCATTGAAAAACACAGGGGCTTAGGAATATTTTGGCACTTCCTATTGCTTCCACTAGATGTCACCAGCCTTTACAAAGTGTTTTGAGTCTTCTGGAGGGAGATCTGACCGAACAAGAGCCATGGAACGATGATGTCCCATTAGACACCTGGCGCGCGAGTTCATGTTGGGTACCCTCGTTCCAATACGTTATAAAAGAGTATGCATTCGTCCACCTTGAATATTATTCATGTTCTGGTTAAAAAAGGCCCTAATGATTTATGCTATACAACGTGTTTGACATGTTTGAACGAACGGAAATATATTTTTTCCCCTCGTTCATGACGAGAAGTCCGGCTGGCTTAGATCATGTGCTAACAAGACGGAGATTTTTGGACATAAATGATGAGCTTTTTTGAACAAAACTACATTCGTTATGGACCTGTGATACCTGGAAGTGACATCTGTTGAAGAGAATCAAAGGTAATGGATTATTTACATAGTATTTTCGATTTTAGATCTCCCCAACATGACGTCTAGTCTGTATCGCAACGCGTATTTTTCTGGGCGCAGTGCTCAGATTATTGCAAAGTGTGATTTCCCAGTAAGGTTATTTTTAAATCTGGCAAGTTGATTGCGTTCAAGAGATGTAAATCTATAATTCTTTAAATGACAATATAATATTTTACCAATGTTTTCTAATTTTAATTATTTAATTTGTGGTACTGACTTGACTGCCGGTTATTGGAGGGAAACGATTTCCTCAACATCAATGCCATAGTAAAACGCTGTTTTTGGATATAAATATGAACTTGATAGAACTAAAAATGCATGCATTGTCTAACATAATGTCCTAGGAGTGTCATCTGATGGAGATTGTAAAAGGTTAGTGCATCATTTTAGCTGGTTTTATGGTTTTGGTGACCCTGTCTTTGAATTGACAAAACATTACACACAACTCTTGTAAATGTACTGTCCTAACATACTCTAAATTTATGCTTTCGCCGTAAAACCTTTTTGAAATCGTAAAACGTGGTTAGATTAAGGAGATGTTTATCTTTCAAAGGGTGTAAAATAGTTGTATGTTTGAAAAATTTGAATTTTGACATTTATTTGGATTCAAATTTGCCGCTCTTGAAATGCACCTGCTGTTGATGGAGTGCACCACGGGTGGGACGCTTGCGTCCCACCTAGCCCATAGAGGTTAAGCCAGTACATGTCCAGGCCCGTCTGAAGTTTGCTAGAGAGCATTTGGATGATCCAGAAGAGGATTGGGAGAATGTCATATGGTCAGATGAAACCAAAATATAACTTTTTGGTAAAAACTCAACTTGTCGTGTTTGGAGGACAAAGGATGCCGAGTTGCATCCAAAGAACACCATACCTACTGTGAAGCATGGGGGTGGAAACATCATGCTTTGGGGCTATTTTTCTGCAAAGGGACCAGGACGACTGATCCATGTAAAGGAAAGAATGAATGGGGCCATGTATCGTGAGATTTTGAGTGAAAACCTCCTTCCATCAGCAAGGGCATTGAAGATGAAACTTGGCTGGGTCTTTCAGCATGACAATGATCCCAAACACACCGCCCGGGCAATGAAGGAGTGGCTTCGTAAGAAGCATTTCAAGGTCCTGGAGTGGCCTAGCCAGTCTCCAGATCTCAACCCCATAGAAAATCTTTGGAGGGAGTTGAAAGTCCATGTTGCCCAGCGACAGCCCCAAAACATCACTGCTCTAGAGGAGATCTGCATGGAGGAATGGGCCAAAATACCAGCAACAGTGTGTGAAAACCTTGTGAAGACTTACAGAAAACGTTTGACCTGTGTCATTGCCAACAAAGGGTATATAACAAAGTATTGAGATAAACTTTTGTTATTCACCAAATACTTATTTTCCACCATAATTTGCAAATAAATTCATAAAAAAATCCTACAATGTGATTTTCAGGATTTTATTTCTGATTATGCCTGTCATAGTTGATGTGTACCTATGATAAAAATTACAGGCCTCTCTCATCTTTTTAAGTGGAAGAACTTGCACAATTGGTGGCTGACTAAATACTTTTTTGCCCCACTGTAGCTCCTTCAAAGTTCTACTCACTAGACACAAAAACAGTCTGGATGAACTCCTTACAAGGTTATAATGATCAAACTATTTGCCATCATTCCCTTCCCATCTCCTCTTCAATACCACCCCAGTAACCCACAGATTTTTTCTGGGTCCCCAATCAACCTGGGTATACAGCCTCCCTGCTGTGGGTGGTAAGGCCCTGGCACAGATACAACCAGGCCCTGCTTCCATCCGCCAACAGCATATCACTCACAGAGATATGGGCAGGGAGGATAGAGAGTAAAGGTGCCCACATGCTTCCCATCCGAAACAGTTCGTGCACATAGAGTATTACGCCATTTTGTGATGTTTTTGGTTTGTTTCGGCTGTCCGTGCACACAATTTTTTTTTCCTGAAGCAAGGCAAAGTTCAGTAGCTGAAGTCTACTCCCCTTTGTCTGTTTTTGGTCAACTGTAAGGATTCTTCAAATGAAATGTTTGAATGACAGAGACAAATTGTTTTCATGCAAATTTTTTCAATTGAGAAATACTGCATCAAACATCTTAGATACAATGTGCCGGAAAGTATTCAGACCCCTTGACTTTTTCCACATTTTGTTATGCTACAGCCTTAATCTAAAATGGATTAAATAAATCCTCCTCGGCAAAAACGTCAAAATGTATTAAAGATTTGAGTCATCAGATTAATTCTGACTATTTTGTGGAAGTATATACTTGCTACGGCGCCTCAAGGGGGACAAACAGTACTATTGCAGCTTTTTTCTCGTTTTTCCAAGCGAAGGTGTTTTAAGGGAGTATGCGAGGCACAGATGTTCACATCACCTAACCGAGTTCTGTTAGGAGCAAAACTAAACTAGTATGCAGAAGCCTTAAAAGCATGAGGTAAGAGAGAAAGTACGAAAGAAGGCAAAAGAGTAAGATTTTGTCCAAAAACTTTTTCCTGACAAACTATTGACGATAACGAGAAACACTGAAAGAAAACAAACTATTACAAATGATTTATCATTTTAGTTGACAAAAATGCAACCAGACGAGAATTCCATGTAAGACAAATGGACAGTCAATTTCACATGAAGTTCCTTTTCATCAATGCTGTCCAATCATAAGCATGCATGGCTTCACAGAATATTTAATGCAATCCTGTCATTGGCAGATAACATCTTACAGTTGTGTGGGCTGCTCCCACACACACTTCAAATCACTCGTGTCTCTTTTGAACTGATGCACAGCCAGCACACTTGTATCTTACCTCAATAATAACAAAATGTATTTGATAATCTTTGTTTTCATATTTCTAATGCTATTTGCTGAATATTATGAGTACAGTAATACTTAAGGATTTGTTGGAATGCTCAGATTATCCCCCTTTCAAGGAAATCAATGGTTATTTACCCCCTTCCAAAGCTTATGATGGGGGAGAAAAATCTGCTGTAAATTCTTTAACCGCTAGCCAAGGCTATATACTCTACATGGTTAATTAGGACTTACATTGGTTACAATCTGCCACAACATTAACGATGCCAGCTAAGGTATACACGGGGATAGTAGGTCTAGTTGGACAAGGCTATCTTTGTACACGATGGAAGTTAGAGGTAAATATTAATCATTTAATCCCCCCAAAAATGCTATGAATATGTGACTAAATTAGGGATGTGACAAATATAAATTTTTCTTAACATTCAAACTAAATTCATAAAATTCCACTTGAATTCACAATGCAGAATATGGAGCTCCTATTGTGTATGACCGCTAGGGGGCAATGAAGTTCTATCTACTCCAGTCATAGGCTGAATCTCAAACTGAACACTTGGCTGCTTAGCCCTTTATTGAGTGGCTACTTGCTGTTGATAGATTTAGCTTGTTGTAGAGTGCCTGCTGCTAACATAGCTTCACTGACAAACACAGAGATGGAATTTTAGCTAGGGATGTTGGGCACGGCACTGATAAACAGTGTAGCTTGTCACTTATTTACAATAGTTTGACAACTTGCTGATGAAGTTGTAGACATGTTCCCAGCAGTCAGTCTGTACTTCAGCATGTTTCCAAAGCACAAACCACTACGTTGTAACGTTGGGTCAGCTAAAAGCACAGTGCAGCAGCAGACTCACAAAGCAGGCGGTTGCCTTTCTCTGCCATTTTTCCAACGATGATGTGCGGAGCGATTTATATCAGTGGCAAATCATTTGAAAGATGCATATTCTCCTACTAACCTTCGCTGCGCGTTAGGTATTTGTTATATTTTTATTTTTCCCTTGATGATGGGGACCTGTTAGTGGTAGTTTTGTTTTTTGGTTAGGAATTTAATGTCCTAATTTCGTTTAACTTTTAAACGTGACCAACCCTCGACTGATAACTAAAACGAACTAATAACTAAAACTAATGAAGGATGAAATTAATCGAAATATGAAAACTAAAATATATTTTAAGACTAAATCTAAAAAAGCTGCCAAAATTAACACTGAAAGAGAGAGGGATGAAAACAGAGTGCAATTTACAACATGAGCCCTGTCAGCTTTCAAGTGAGAGATGATTCTGGCTCTCCAAAATGTACGACCTGATCAAGGACATGACTTTAAACAGTACCAATATGACTCAGAGCCCCTAGGAGCCTGGCTGGCAGCTGAACAGCAGCAATATTAGCGCATGTCTCCATCAAAAGAAAGCACCAAAACATTAGCCCTTTGCTAGATAGCCCTCTTGCAATAGCAGACCATAGAGGAAGAGATATGGAGATCTGGGGAAGCTCAGGACACAGACAACTTGATCAAGCGGAGAGTGGGTGGACGTGAGTACCACATGAATACCACTGACACGACTGGCCGCTCCTCCTTTTGGCACACCAGTCGCAGCAGCTTGTGTGCATCTGAGGGCGACTGTGATTCTTAAGAGCCTTCATGGCCGCAGTCTCTAATGGGATGTGTTTACTGCTACCTCACTGGGACAGTGATGCAACAATGGCTGCCGTTTCCCCTCAGGGCCTCTCAGCTCCCAATCAAAATATTTGTCCCTTTAACCACGTCTGGAATGTCGGCCTAAGCGCTCGAAAAACGAACTGTTCGGGGGAACTGGGCAGCAAAACAAACAGCGACTGGTGTGAGTGGAGCGTCGGCCCTTAAGTGTCATAAACATTGTAAACAGTTAAATAGTGAGTGGGTTAGGACATAGGTACTTATGAAATAGTGGGTTTCATTTGGGATGCAGCAAGGGTCCGTGATGGTACCCACTTAAATCTAAATACAAGATTAGACTTATTTACAGTGCTCGGAGATGACATGGCGCCAGGGTCTCTTGAGCTATTTCCCAACTCTACAACTCCGTGATACAGTCTGGGGTCGAAAGGCCAGTGAACGACACTCTGACATGGAGACGCCACATGACTCCTAGGCACTTGTCCCCAGGTCACATTGGAGTCACAGACAGACATATTGACGAAGCATCAAGACTGTGTGTGTGTGTATGTGTGTGTTATAGCTTGAGGAACGGCAAGGAGTCGTATACCACTTAATAATATCTCAGCTAATTGGTTTCTCGAGCTAACGTTACTAATGTTACCTTATCCGATGTTGAAACGTTCATTTAGCAAATTTTCACAATGCTAACAATTCTTGTTCCACCACACTTGCTCCCTCACCTCAAACTTTCCAAAAGCCAGTTGTTTTGTGGTTACAGCTCATGAAGTATGCTTCATCACCTTCTCACCTAACTCTTCGTTGTTGGGGACGCGCTAGTGTTGTAACTGGCAAACTGCCTTTCCACTCTCCGCTGTCTTTCAGAGTGCGCAATGATGCCATAATTAGCAAGTAGGTTGTCTCTTATATCTTCAGTCGCATGCTGCATTCTGTTATGTGAACGGATCTACACGAATCACGTAGTTCACCTATTTTGGATTAAAAACTGTGAATTTCCCCGAAAGGTAACTAGTTTGCATCCCTGCAGACAGACATTGATCACAAAAAGTGTGAAATGTGATGATGATTAATGTTATAGTTAATAATGATTCATAGGCCCACATTCGAGATGGGCACATTTATGTGTGTATAGCTGTTGTAACAATGGGGATGATGAACCTGAGTAAGAAAGATAGCTTTTAATTAAGGAAGTGTTGGGAATGTAGGAATGTTGATCAGAGGGAAGTCATGTTGTGAAACTAGCAGGTAGAGGAAGTGTACCAGCCATTGTGAGTCCAGCACTAAACACTCCCTCCCCTTCAGTAAGTAATGACGTCATCAGAAGCAAGCTGCCTTGGGCAGTTAAAGGAGAGAGAGAGAGAGAGAGAGAGAGAGAGAGGGAGAGAGAGAATAGAGCTTACGCAACAGGCAGGCTCGCTAAGTGGGAACCGACGGGCAGAGAGGGAGAGAGAGTATGGTCGTTATTGGGAGGCCTGACCCTGCATCGCTCACATAAGGCTACTTGTCTGAGCACACCGTACAGGTGCTAGGAACATACTGTACATACTTACACTCACATGATCGCTCATGAACACACATGGTCTCGAGCACACGCACGCAAGCACACACTCGACAGGTTCAATGAACACATCGTACATACACAGCCTCAATAACCCTCAATACCACCAACACGTAACTAGGGATGTGCACTGTTATTCAAATATTTAAAAACGGACATTAGTATACGAATACATTTTTGCCAGACCAAAAATTATAGCCTAATATAGGCCTTTTTAACCAGATTTCAACCCAGAAAAAGCGTTTTCTAAATTAAATAAAAATATCTATTTGACATTGTTACATACAAGGATATACCATAACATTTCAAATGATTAATTTAATAAAACAACAAACGTTTTTATGATGTGCACGGTGCGCCCCATAAAAAGACCGGTAGCCTTCATGTGTGCAGTTTGTTGTTTATGTTGTCCAATCAAAGCGGCAAAGAGCCTCAATGTGTAGCAAGTATAGTGAGAGTTCACTAATGCAATGCAATATGGAATTAAAAGTTTGTGAAATGAAAAGAAGTAGGCTACAACCAGCTAGCTAGCTATATGGCTGTAGCCGTGTTGCCTTTGCATCCCTCTCTCTCTCCCTTAGTCTGATCGCTACACACCACCACATATAACCTCTGCAGGCAGCTGCAGCAATAGAGCGAAAGCCTCTCACGCAGCAGTGCTCAGGATGAAACCATATATTTTTTTAACCTGGATGGAAAAGTTCATTTTCATTCTCTGTTGCAAAACGTTTTGCTACGTTGTGACCAAATAAACAGGGCCCTGGATGTGTTTGCTCAAACAGACTTAATTAGTGTACACTGTTCACATCACAGTTAGGTAAGAGCCTCTCTCTCTCTACTGGAGCTCTAATCGAGACTAATGGCAGATTGGCTGCCTATGACGTGCTCAGGCAGGAATGCAACATGTGTCACCTTGTGTGGTGCTGATAACTGATAACACTGTGTTTGCTGAACATGACAACATTATGGTGCTTGAACATGCTGTAACTAGGAGGAGCACTTAAATTAGTCGATAAGAGTGGTGGTGATTGGAGACTGTACCCATGACCAGAGAGAGGGATGAGAAAATATGAGAGATAAAGGAGAAAGTGACACACACACACACACACACACACACACACACACACACACACACACACACACACACACACGAGAGAGTCAGCGAGAAAAGAGAGAGAAATTCCCACTGTGTGCCACTGACCGGCAACCTACTGTTTACTTTGGCCGGCAGCAAACAAACGGTTTACAGAGGAAGGGACATTTGGAGCTCACTCACTCAAAGAACAATAACTTAGTTTCTACCCCCCACAGACTGTCTGACAACCAACAACCATTGACACACATAAATACACATGCTGAATTCCAAACTGCGGTGTACATTCAAACTCATACCAACACAACCAAGGTCTCTACTAATTTACCATTAGACTAGATACACACACAGCTTGAAAATGCTCCACTTCTTACAGCATAAAGCCATGTTAATAAAATGCACAAGCATTTTCACATGTGCAATAAGAAATCCACACCAATTAAAAACAAACATAACTCAATATCTAATTAAGTGGGCTATACAAGACTAAATGGTATTTAGTATCCAGCACATTTACATTGATGTGAAGACTGAAATGTTGTTGATTAATGTCCACTATCCTTGTCAAATAAATAAATTCCTTAAAATGGTGAGACGTTCCACTGCTTTTCTATATCCAAGGCAACTGAATCATCTCTGCTCTCCTCTATTGACTACCATCCACGTTCAAGGACAGAGAGAAACAACCTCATTATGATTCTACCTCCGCCTAACCCCCTTCCATCTCTCCTCCCCCTCTCCCACCAGGACAGAGAGGAGATGAGGGCTAATCAGTTAGGTGGCCCACAGTGATGGATGGAGTCTTTACGAACCACCAAGTCTCCTGAAACTTAACTGACTGCTTCCATACGCTGTCTATGTCGACACACACACACAAACATCCCCCCCCCCCCCCCCACCCCACTATTTCTGCTATCAGCCTCCACAGACACTACCACCACCAGCCATAATAGATGTGCCTGTCAGCATCAATGGAAGGGGGGTGGGGGGTTACAGGGAGGGCACACTGGCACTGAGGCTCAAAGCGTTATACCAGCTCAAGGTTACAGCACAACACAACACAAGGCAGGGACAATACAATACAGCAATATAACCATCAAGGACAGTGAGAGGACATTCTAATACTGGGGCCTTCAACCTTTTCACTCCCAGGCAAACCAGCAAATGCACATCTTTTCTTATCATCAGGTGAATGATAACGGCAAGGAGAAGTAATCAACATTTTAAAATGAATAGATTTGGTAGATACCGTTTTTCATTATTTAACCTCCCCACATAATTGGGAGAGGAAGTGTAAACTAACAGCCTGAAAGGAAACTCCAAACACATTTTCGCTAAGAGCATCTGTTTAGCTGGTTAAAACAAAGGTTAGCCAAACATGTATGTCCAAGTGAAGAAAGCTTACCAGCAGCACTTGCCGCACTGGTAGCCTATTTGCGGGTGCTTTTTCAAAGCCTATGTCAGATACTCCAGTGAGTTTAATTGGCTCCAATGAGTAGAACTTCCTCAGCATTAGGAGTTGAGAAATGAAGTTGATAACATTAGAAAGAAGATAGTCTTTCAGAAAGTATTCACACTCCTTGACTTTTTCCACATTTTGTTGTGTTACAGGCTGAATAGAACATTGATCAAATTGAGATTTTGTGTCACTGTCCTACAGGCAATACCCCATAATGCCAAAATAGAATTGTGTTTTCTGAAATTAAAAGCTTAATTGTTTTGAGTAAATAAGTATTCAACCCCTTTATTAAGGCATGCCTAAATAAGTTCAGAAGTAAAAATGTCCTTAAGTCACTCACTCGGTGTGCAATAATAGTGAAGTTATTAAATTACCCTTTAGATGGTGCATTAATACACCCAGTCACTACAAAGATACAGGCGTCCTTCCTAACTCAGTTGCCGGAGAGGGAGGAAACCGCTGAGGGATTTCACCATGAGGCCAATGGTGACGTCAAAACAGTTACAGAGTTTAATGGCTGTGGTAGGAGAAAAGTGAAAATTGATCAACAACATTGTAGTTACTCCACAATACTAACCTAATTGACATAGTGAAAAGAAGACAGTGAATGTTACAGTTTTGACTTAAATCCATGATGACAAAGTGAAAACGTTTTAAAAAATGTTAGCAAATTTATTGAAAATGAATACAGAACTCATTTACATATGTATTCACACCCTTGAGTCAATACTTTGTAGAAGCACCTGGCAGCGATTACAGCTGTGAGTCTTTCTGGGTAAGTCTCCAAGCGCTTTCCACACCTGGATTGTGCAACATTTGCACATTATTTTCAAAATTCTTCAAGCTCTCAAGTTGGTTGATCATCATTGCCAGACAACCATGTTCAGGTATTGCCAGATTTAAGTAGATTTAAGTCAAAACTGTAACTTGGCCACTCAGGAACATTCACGGTCTTCTTGGTAATCAACTCCAGTGTAGATTTGGCCTTGTGTTTAGGTTATTGTCCTGGCGAAAGGTGAATTAATTTCCCAGTGTCTGGTGGGAAGCAGACTGAACCAGGTTTTCCTCTAGGATTTTGCCTGTGTTTAGCTCCATTCCGTAAATGTTTTTATCCGGAAAAACTCCCCAGTCCTTAACAATTACAAACATACCTATAACATGATGCAGCCACCACTATGGTTCAAAATATGGAGAGCGGTACTGAGTAATGTGTTGTATAAAGATCAGCTTTAATATTGCAAATAGATTGTAGCTTCCAACAATGCTTCATTTCCAATCACCCATATTTTTGGTAAATATAGATATTTAATATATTGTCCTTTATTATTTTCCCCTAACTCTACCACCCCTCCCCTAATTGGAGTAAACTAATGGACAGCAACACTTAGGCTTCTACATACATTTTACAGACACAATATATTTTACATTAGTAATCTTCTGTTTGTTTTTAATCCCATCCTTCAGCTCCCCTCAAACCCTCCCATCCATCTCTGAAGATTTGCCATATACACTACCGTTCAAAAGTTTGGGGCCACTTAGAAATGTCCTTGTTTTTGAAAGAAAAGCTAATTTTTTGTCCATTAAAATAACATCAAATTGTTCAGAAATAAACAGTGAAGAAGAGACTCCGCGATGCTTGCCTTCTATGCAGAGTTGCTCTGTCCAGTGTCTGTGTTCTTTCGCCCATTTTAATCTTTTATTTTTATTGACCAGTCTGAAATATGGCTCTCTCTTTGCGACTCTGCCTAGAAGGCCAGCATCCCGGAGTCGCCTCTTGTCTGTTGACGTTGAGACCGGTGTTTTGCGGGTACGATTTAATGAAACTGCCAGTTGAGGACTTGTGAGGTGTCTGTTCCTCAAACTAGACACTCTAATGTACTTGTCCTCTTTCTCATTTGTGCACCGGGGCCTCCCACTCCCCTTTCTATTCTGGTTAGAGACAGTTTGCGCTGTTCCGTGAATGGAGTAGTACCTAATCTACGAGATCTTCAGTTTCTTGACAATTTCTCGCATGGAATAGACTTAATTTCTCAGAACAAGAATAGACTAACGGGTTTCAGAAGAAAGTTCTTTGTTTCTGGCCATTTTGAGCCTGTAATCGAACCCACAAATGCTGATGCTCCAACTACTCAACGCAGGCGTTTTATTTATTCTTTAATCAGAACAGTTTTCAGCTGTGCTAACATAATAGCAAAATGGTTTTCTAATGATCAATTAGCCTTTTAAAATTATAAACTTAGATTAGCTGACACAACGTGCCATTGGAACACAGGAGTGATGGTTGCTGATAATGGGCCTCTGTACGCCTACGCAGATATTCCATAAAAACAATCTGCCATTTCCAGCTACAATAGTCATTTACAACATTAACAATGTCTACACTGTATTTCTGATTAATTTGATATTATTTTAATGGACAAACAATGTGCTCTTCTTTCAAAAACAAGGACATTTCTAAATGACCCCAAACTTTTGAACGGTAGTGTTCTAACTGTGCTGTTTCACAGAAGTTCTGAACCTATATAGATTTTATGGACACAGTATACATTAGTGATCTTGTTTTAGTCCCACCCTTCAGCTCCACTCAACCCCTCCCATCTATCTCTTAATACCATCCATTTTGTATTTCTATATGCCATGTACAGTGCATTCGGAAAGTATTCAGACTCCTTGACTTTTTCCACATTGTTACGTTACAGCCTTATTCTAAAATTGCTGAAATTATTTTTTCCCCCCTCATCATTCTACACACAATTCCCCACAATGACAAAGCGAAAACCGTTTGGGATATTTTTGCAAAAAGTACTCAGACCCTTTGCTATGAGACTCGAATGTTTCCACTGATCGTCCTTGAGATGTTACTACAACTTGATTGGAGTCCACCTGTGGTAAATTTGATTGATTGGACATGTCTATATAAGGTCCCACAGTTGACAGTACATGTCAGAGCAAAAACAAAGTAATGACGTCAAAGAAATTGTCCGTAGAGCTCCGAGACAGGATTGTGTCGAGGCACAGATCTGGAGAAGGGTACCAAAACATTTCTGCACCATTGCAGGTCCCCAAGAACACAGTGGCCTCCATCATTCTTAAATGGAAGAAGTTTGGAACCACCAAGACTCTTGCTAGAGCTGGCCGCCCGGGCCAAACTGAGCAATCGGGGAGAAGGGCCTTGGTCAGGGAGGTGACCAAGAACCCGATGGTCATTCTGACACAGCTCCAGAGTTCCTCTGTGGAGATGGAAGAACCTTCCAGAAGGACAACCATCTCTGCAGCACTCCACCAATCAGTCCTTTATGGTAGAGTGGCCAGACGGAAGCCACTCCTCAGTAAAAGGCACGACAGCCTGCTTGGAATTTGCCAAAAGGCACCTAAAGGACTCTCAGACCATGAAAAAAACTACATCAGCTCTACTACCTCTTAACTCAGCTATGAGAAGCATGCAACTACCACCCATGATCTCAGTGAAGAAACAAATCACCTACTTAGGCATTACTATATCCCCCTCTACTCACACTACTTGCAGGAAGAACTACTTAGAAACCTTTCAAAATATCCTAAAAGACATAAAAAGATGGTCCGCTATGGCCACTTCTTTGCATGCTAGAATCTCAATTATTAAAATGAATGTCCTCCCTCGTATCAATTTTATGAGTTCCATGTTACCACTGTCTTCTCCTATAGACAGTTGGTCTAAACTTGACTCCGTCATAAAGAAGTTCATTTGGGGGAGAAAGAGACCACAGATTAAATATGCAACACTACAGAGAACAAAAGCATCACGTGGAATAATCTAAAATTTTATCACCTATCATTTCAAATGAATTTCCTGAAGACCTGGTTAAACCCAGAGGCTTCTGTTCCTTGGCGTGCTATAGAAGAGTCAATCGTTTCATCAATTAGATTACAAAATGTATTATTTTCTGGATTGACTCCTAAAACAATTTGCATTATTGTTTGGACCCATTATAGCATACACAGCAAATGTGTGGAAAACTACTTAAATGGAATTCATACACTCCAATATGGCCTAACAAAGAATTCTTAGTGTGTGAGAAACCATTTATATCGGATTCTTGGTCTAAGAAGGGTATTTATACTTTTAAAGACATATTCAATGTGAATGTGAAATCCACCAGTGTTTTAATGTCCCAGCTTCATCATTTAGTCTTTACCTTCAACTCTGCCTAGCCATGCAAGCCTATGGGTTCCCCTGGGGAGCAGAATAAGCAGTACACCCATTGGTCAAACTTCCAACGAACAGACGGCCCTCAAAAGGAGTTGATTTTGATATCTACAGTCAATTCTAGCAGCACAAAAACCATTAACTTTATCCACTGTATGTCAAAAGGAGTTTACACTTGCTGTCAGACAAATAAAAATGGGAGACAGTATGGAAAAAATATTAGGATCATCTGGAAACCCCAATCACTAATTCATTAATTACAAAATATGCCATAGAACCAACCTAACACCTCAAAAAAGGCATCACATGGGTATTAGTCCATCGTCATTATGTGTGTTCTAAACCACAGGGGCCCTTGGTACTTTTCAGCATGTGCTGCGGAAATGCCAGGAGGTGGTTGAATTCTGGGGGAAAGTCAACAATGTCATCTCTGTACTTATAGATAAAATATTGCCATTAGATCCTATAGTGATGTTGCTTTGTGATGACTGACTTGCACTTGTCAGAACACCAACGGAGAGTGTGGTTGTCAAGAACCACAGCAACTAAGAAAATGAATGTACAAAGGTGGATTCCACCTCGTCGGTTACCATTGCAACAATGGCTGCTCGCATTTAAGGAAATTGTACTTATGGAGCTCTCCATGGCCAGGATACACAGGGCCAAGGTGTCCACTCTGAACATATGGGAAAAAAGCAGCAGCAGACATTTCCTAACTCTTAACCAACGGGCCATTACATCCATGAATGTGTATCAATAATCTGAGCCTATGATGTATTGTTCAGTAGATTTACTATGTAATAATAAAAACAAATCTCATGATTAATTCATTTAATTTACATTTTATGTTATCAGATTGCCGGTGGGGGGGATTCAAAATTATATATCCATAAATATATTGTATGAATTCTCTGGTCTGATGAAACAAAGTTTGAACTCATTGGCCTGAATGCCAAGCATCACGTCTGATGGAAAACTTGCACCATCCCTACGGTGAAGCATGGTGGTGGCAGCATCAATGCTGTGGGGATGTTTTTCAGCTGCAGGGACTGGGAGACTAGTTAGGAACGAGACAAAGACCTTCCAACACCTTCCAACAGGACAACGACCCTTAGCACACAGCCAAGACAGGACTTGAACCTGATCGAACATCTCTGGAGAGACCTGAAAATAGCTGTGCTCCCCATCCAACCTGACAGAGCTCGAGAGGATCTGCAGAGAAGAATGGGAGAAACCATTTAATCAATTTTAGAATAAGGCTGTAACGTAACAAAATGTGGAAAAAGTCGAGGTCTGACTATTTTCTGAATGCACTATTTTTCAACTGTGCTGTTTCACAAAAGTTCTGAACCTTTGTATTCTCATAGTTTCTACATTTGTAAATTAAAGATAAACATTTTTGCTAAAAGTATTATATTATTGATCGATTGACTAAGACCCAGCAGTGCTATTTGCAGAGTTAGCTACAGGTAAATGTTGCAATTCTTCAGCCATTCCTGGACCTGCAACCAAAAACAAGCTACATATGGAGAGGACCCAAACAAAGGATCTAAGTATTCTGTCTCTTCGAAGCAAAATCTGCAGAGCTAAATTAATCCGGCTTCGTTTTGCGAACCAGTTCATGAACCATGTGCCATAGAATCAGTACATCGAAAATCTTTTCAACTATTTAGCAATCTATATGGCACAGCTGTCAAATTTTTGGTCCTTAAATTAAAATAAAAAATAATAAAAAAACAGTTTATCACCATTTTCTTTTACCAATTGTTGTCTTTAATACAGGGCTGACAGACAAGTTCCTTACAAATATAACACTTTGTATTCAGGACAAAAAGTAAATTACTTTGCCACATTTTTTGCAGTATTACTTAATTGTCTAGTTGCAAACAGTATGCATGTTTTGGAATATTTTTTTTCTGTACAGGCTTCTGTCTTTTCACTCAGTAGCTACTCTACAATACTAACCAAATTGACAATGTTGTTGATCCATCCTCAGTGTTCTCCAATCATAGCCACTAAACGCTGTAACTGTTTTAAAGTAACCATTGGCCTCATGGTGAAATCCCTGAGCGGTTTCCTTCCTTTCCCGGCAACTGAGTTAGGAAGGACGACTAACTTTGTAGCGACTGGGTGTATTGATACACCATCCACAGTGTAATTAATAACTTCACCACGTTCTAAGGGATGATCAATGTCTGCTTTCTATCAATCAATACTGGTCCCTTCTTTGTGAGTCATTGGAAAACCTCCCTGGTCTTTGTGGTTGAATCTGGGGTTTGAAATTCACTGCTCGACTGAGGGGCCTTACATATAATTCTATGTGTGGGGTACAGAGATGAGGTAGTCATTCAAAAAAATCATGTTAAACACTATTATTGCACACAGAGTGACTCCATGCAACTTATTATTCGAGTTGTTCCCAAATAAGCATAGGACTACGGGCTTGTGATTTGAAACAACCCACAGATATTTTTCAAAAGATGCTAATGATCCTCGATTCTTCTGTGGCTAAGTCAAGCTTTCTGGTGAAGTATTTTGAGTGATTTTCTTTCTGTATAGACACGAGTAATTACAGTTGAAGTCGGAAGTTTACATACACTTAGGTTGGAGTCATTAAAACTAGTTTTTCAACCACTCCACTAATTTCTTGTTAACAAACTATAGTTTTGACAAGTCGGTTAGGACATCTACTTTGTGCATGAGAAGTAATTTTTCCAACAATTGTTTACAGACCGATTATTTCACGTACAACTCACTGTATCACAATTCCAGTGGGTCAGAAGTTTACATACACTAAGTTGTCTGTGCCTTTAAACAGCTTGGAAAATTCCAGAAAATGATGTCATGGATTTAGAAGCTTCTGATAGGCTAATTGACCTCATTTGAGTCAATTGGATGTGTGCCTGTGGATGTATTTCAAGGCCGACCTTCAAACTCAGTGCCTCTGCTTGACATCATGGGAAAATCAAAAGAAATCAGCCAAGACCTCAGAAAAATAAATTGTAGACCTCCACAAGTCTGGTTCATCCTTGGGAGCAATTTCCAAACGCCTAAAGGTACCACATCAGCTGTACAAACAATAGTACGCAAGTATAAACACCATGGGACCACGCAGTCGTCATACCGCTCAGGAAGGAGACGCGTTCTGTCTCCTAGAGATGAACGTACTTTGGTGCGAAAAGTGCAAATCAATCCCAGAACAACAGCAAAGGACCTTGTGAAGATGCTGGAGGAAACAGGTACAAAAGTATCTATATCCACAGTAAAACAAGTCCTAAATTGACATAACCTGAAAGGCCACTCAGCAAGGAAGAAGCCACTGCTCAAAAACCGCCATAAAAAAGACAGACTACGGTCGTACTTTTTGGAGAAATGTCCTCTGGTCTGATGAAACAAAAATATAACTGTTTGGCCATAATGACCATCATTATGTTTGGATGAAAAAGGGGGATGCTTGCAAGCCGAAGAACACCATCCCAACCGTAAAGCACGGGGGTGGCAGCATCATGTTGTGGGGGTGCTTTGCAGCAGGACTGGTGCACTTCACAAAATAGATGGCTTCATGAGGGAGGAAAATTATGTGCATATATTGAAGCAACATCTCAAGACATCAATCAGGAAGTTAATTTCCTTGGGGTAGGGGGCAGTATTTTCACGTCCGGATGAAAAGCGTGCCCAGAGTAAACTGCCTGCTACTCAGGCCCAGAAGCTAGGATATGCATATTATTAGTAGATTTGGATAGAAAACACTGAAGTTTCTAAAACTGCTTGAATAATGTCTGTGAGTATAACAGAACTCATATGGCAGGTGAAAACCTGAGAAAAATCCAACCAGGAAGTGGTTTATCGTTTTTCAAGACTGGGCCTATTCAGTATACAGTGACTTAGGGTTCATTTTGCACTTCCTAAGGCTTCCACTAGATGTCAACAGTCTTCAGAACGTTGTTTCAGGCTTTTGCAGTGAACAGAGAGCGAACAAGACCTCCTGGAGTCTGATGACCGAGAGAATGACATGGCCTCAATTGCAAGCGTTCACGTGAGAGGTAGCTGTGTTCCATTACATTTTTGAAGACATTTGAATCGTCCGGTTGGAATATTATTCAACTTTTATGTTTAAAAAGGCCCTAAATATTGATGCTATACATCGTTTGACATGTTTCTACGGACGTAAATATAACTTTTTTTTACTTTTCGGCGTGAAATTTTCAGCGCGCTTCCTACATTTGGAGTAACTTACTGAACGCGCTAACAGAGGACATAAATGATGGATTTTATCAAACAAAACAACATTTATTGTGGACCTGGGAATCCTAGGAGTGCATTCTGACGAAGACCATCAAAGGTAAGTGGTTGGATTTTTTCTCAGGTTTTTGCCTGCCATATGAGTTCTGTTACACTCACAGACATCATTCAAACAGTTTTAGAAACGTCAGAGTGTTTTCTATCCAAATCTACTAATAATATGCATATCCTACGTTCTGAGCCCGAGTAGTAGGCAGTTTAATTTTGGCACGTCATTCATCCGAATTTCCGAATACTGCCCCGTCACTAAAAAGTTAAAGACACAGGAATTGTCCGGTTGGAATATTATTGAAGATTTATGATAAAAACATCCTAAAGATTGATTCTATACATTTCCACAAACTGTAATATAACTTTTTTGACTTTTCGTCTGGACTTAGTGCGCACGCCTTGTGCATTTGGAATAGTGAACCTAACGCACAAACAAAATGGAGGTATTTGGACATAAAGATGAACTTTATCCAACAAAACAAACATTTATTGTGGAACTGGGATTCCTGGGAGTGCATTCCGATGAAGATCATCAAAGGTAAGTGAATATTTCTAACACTATTTCTGACTTTTGTTGACTCCACAACATGGCGAGTATCTGTAAGGCTTGTTTTGGTGGCTGAGCGCTGTACTCAGATTATTGCATGGTGTGCTTTCACCGTAAATCTTTTTTAAAATCTGACACAGAGGTTGCATTAACCTGTTATGGCTAGGGGGCAGTATTTTCACGGCTGGATAAAAAACGTACCCGATTTAATCTGGTTACTACTCCTGCCCAGTAACTAGAATATGCATATAATTATTGGCTTTGGATAGAAAACACCCTAAAGTTTCTAAAACTGTTTGAATGGTGTCTGTGAGTATAACAGAACTCATATGGCAGGCAAAAACCTGAGAAGATTTCATGCAGGAAGTGGCCTGTCTGACAAGGTGTCGTTCTTCTTGTCTCTGTTTATTGAAGAGTGAGGATCTTAGCTGTCCCGTGACACTTCCTACGGCTGCCATAGGCTCTCAGAAGGCGGCAAAATGCTGAATCGTGGCTTTGCAGGCTCTGGCTGAAAAAAAAGTAGCGCGTTTGGGTAGTGGCTGGTTACAGTACTGTGAGACTCAGGCTCGTGCCCGTGTCGACCGAAAGCTTTGTTTTCTTTCCTCTGTTTAGCTAAATGGACATCCACGGTCGGAATATTATCGCTTTTTTACGAGAAAAATGGCATAAAAATGGATTTTAAACAGCGGTTGACATGCTTCGAAGTACGGTAATGGAATATTTAGATTTTTTTTTGTCACGAATTGCGCCATGCGCGCGACCCTGATTTACAATTTCGGATAGTGTCTGGGACGCACGAACAAAACGCCGCTATTCGGATATATCAATGGATTATTTTGGACCAAACCAACATTTGTCATTGAAGTAGCAGTCCTGGGAGTGCATTCTGACGAAGACAACAAAAGGTAACTTTTATAATAGTAAATCTGATATTGGTGAGTGCTAAACTTGCCGGGTGTCTAAATAGCTAGCCCGTGATGGCTGGGCTATGTACTTAGAATATTGCAAAATGTGCTTTCACCAAAAAGCTATTTTAAAATCGGACATATCGAGTGCATAGAGGAGTTCTGTATCTATAATTCTTAAAATAATTGTTATGCTTTTTGTGAACGTTTATCGTGAGTAATTTAGTAAATTGTTAGCAAATTCCCCGGAAGTTTGCGGGGGGTATGCTAGTTCTGAACGTCACATGCCAATGTAAAAAGCTGTTTTTTGATATAAATATGAACTTGATTGAACAAAACATGCATGTATTGTATAACATAATGTCCTAGGTGTGTCATCTGATGAAGATCATCAAAGGTTAGTGCTGCATTTAGCTGTGGTTTTGTTTTTTGTGACATTATATGCTAGCTTGAAAAATGGGTGTCTGATTATTTCTGGCTGGGTACTCTGCTGACATAATCTAATGTTTTGCTTTCGCTGTAAAGCCTTTTTGAAAATCGGACAGTGTGGTTAGATAAAGGAGAGTCTTGTCTTTAAAATGCTGTGAAATAGTCATATGTTTGAAAAATTGAAGTTTTTGTATTTTTGAGGAATTTGTAATTCGCGCCACGCCTATCATTGGATATTGGAGCAGGTGTTCCGCTAGCGGAACGTCTAGATGTAAGAGGTTAAGGAGACATGCATCTATAATCCTATGCATAACACTTGTATCTTTCATCAATGTTTATGATGAGTATTTCTGTAAATTGATGTGGCTCTCTGCAAAATCACCGGATGTTTTTTAGAGGCAAAACATTACTGAACATAACGCGCCAATGTAAACTGACATTTTTGGATATAAATATGAACTTGATTGAACAAAACATACATGTATTGTGTAACATGAAATCCTATGAGTGCCATCTGATGAAGATCATCAAAGGTTAGTGATTAATTTTCTCTATTTCTGCTTTATGTGACTCTTCTCTTTGGCTGGAAAATGGCTGTATTTTTTTTTGTGACTAGCACTGACCTAACATAATCATATGGTATGCTTTCGCCGTAAAGCCTTTTTGAAATCAGACACTGTGGCTGGATTAACAAGAAGTTTCTTTAAAATGGTGTAAAATACTTGTATGATTGAGGAATTTTAATAATGAGATTTGTTGTTTTGAATTTGGCGCCCTGCAATTTCACTGGCTGTTGTCGAGTGGGACGCGTCCCACATACCCAGAGAGGTTAATCTATTAGGCTGTCAGAAATGACAGAAATCACATTTAGATTATGGTAATGCATCTTGACAGAACATGCAACTCATGTAATGAATCAGCCAATAAAACCATAACTTTAAAACATTTAACAAAATGCAATTTGTGGGAAAAAAAAAAAAAGCGTACCAGGGAAAGCACCGTTCTAAACAGTGCACCTGATTGCGGTTCCGTGTGTGACAGAGATGAAAATCGCTGTTAGAAACTTAGAAAGAGGGGGAATCTAAAGATGCAACAACTAGGATGGTTGCTAATATGACTAGATTGTGCCTTTGGCTTCTGGACAAAGAAAGAAAGTTTATAAATAAACTAATAAAACAGGAGCGAAATGGCATAGCGGTGGGTCCAATAGGGAAGTAAATGTAAATACATTTGCCAAAATGATATAGAGTTGAAGTAGGAAGTTTACATACACCTTAGTCAAATACATTTAAACTCCGTTTTTCACAATTCCTGACATTTAATCCTAGTAAAAATTCCCTGTCTAAGTTGAGTGAATTTTGGCCCATTCCTCCTGACAGAGCTGGTGTAACTGAGTCAGGTTTGTAGGCCTTCTTGCTCACACAAGCTTTTTCAGTTCAGCCCACACATTTTCTATAGGCTGAGGTCAGGGCTTTGTGATGGCCACTCCCATACCTTGACTTTGTTGTCCTTAAGCCATTTTGCCACAACTTTGGAAGTATGCTTGGGGTCATTGTCCATTTAGAAGACCCATTTGCGACCAAGCTTTAAGCACCCAATGCATATGGGTCTGGTACATTTCTCAAATGGCAGGTAAATTAAAATCATCCCGGTCACGTTTTCTGGCGTGACATTTTCCTAACGGAAACCCTGGTGTGTGTGTATTGTATGTGTCAAGTAGACCATAAGTATGTTAGTGAGAGAGCGCTCATGTATGTCGGCAACAGCAAGTGAGTGGGAGAAGAAACGAAACAGATGCCTTCGGGTACAAGTCAAAGACGCTTCAAAAGGGGACTACAAAGGGAAACCCAGCCGCGAGCTGGGAAACCCAAGCCTACCAGACGAGCTAAATGCCTTTTATGCTCGCGTTGAAGCAAGAAACCCTGAAGCACGCATGAGAACACCAGCTGTTCCGGACAACTGTGTGATCACACTGTCCGTAGCCGGTGTGAGCAAGACCTTTAAACAGGTCAACATTCACAAGGCCGCGGGGCCAGACAGATTACCAGGACATGTACTCAGAGCATGTGCGGACCAACCAGCAAGTGTCTTCTTCTGACATTTTCAACCTCTCCCTAACCAAGTTTGTAATACCTACATGTTTTAAGCAGACCACCATAGTCCCTGTGCCCAAGAAAACGAAAGTAACCTGCCTAAATGACTACCTCCTGGGGGCAGTAACGTAAGTGCTACAGGGCGGTAAAGGTAGGCAACAACACATCTGCCACACTAATCCTCAACACGGGGGCCCCTCAGGGGTGTGTGCTTAGTTCCCTACTGTACTCCCTGTTTACCCACGACTGCACGGCCAAGCACAACTCCAACACCATCATTAAGTTTGCTGACGACAAAACAGTGGTAGGCCTGATCATCAACAACGATGAGACAGCCTATAGGGAGGTGGTCAGAGATCTGGCAGTGTGGTGCCAGGACAACCTCTACCTCAACGTGAGCAAGACAAAGGAGATGATCGTGGACTACAGGAAAAGGGCCAAACACACCCCCATTCACATCGACAGGGCTGTAGTGGAGCGGGCCGAGAGTATCAAGTTCCTTGTGTCCACATCAACAAACTATCATGGTCCAAACACACCCAGACAGTTGTGAAGAAGGCATGACAACACCTTTTCCCCCTCAGGAGACTGAAAAGATTTGGCATGGGTCCTCAGATCCTCAAAGTTCTACAGCTGCACCATCGAGAGCATCCTGGCCGGTTGCATCACCGCCTGGTATGGCAACTGCCCAGCATCCGACCGTAAGGCGCTACAGAGGGTAGTGCGTACAGCCCAGTACAACACTGGAGCCAAGCTTCCTGACATATACTAGGCAGTGTCAGAGGAAGGCCCAAAAAAATAAAACTACAGTCACCCAAGTCATAGACTGTTCGCTCTGCTACTGCATGGCAAGCGGTACCGGAGCCCCACGTCTAGGTCCAAAAGGCTCCTTAACTGCTTCTACCCCCAAGCCATAAGACTGAACAATTAACCAAAGGGCAACCAGACTATTTACATTGACACCCCCCCCCCCCCCCCCTTTTGTTTTTACACTGCTGCTACTCATTGTTTATTATCTATGCATAGTCACTTTACCCCTACCGACATGTACGACTAACCTGTACCCTCGCACATCGACTCAGTACCAGTACCCCCTCTATATAGCCTCGGTATTGTTATTGTGTTACTTTTGATTTTATTCTTTACTTTAGTTTATTTATTAAATATTTTCTTAACCCTATTTCTTGAACTGCACTGTTGGTTAAGGGTAAGTACGCATTTCACAGTAAGGTCTACTACACTTGTTGTATTCGGCGCATGTGACAAATAACATTATTATTATTATTATTTTTTAAAAGGTTGATTAACATATACCCTCTTCCTTCAACTCGCTGTCGCTGTCTTTTGTCAGTCTGTCTGGATGCCAGCCCTCCCCGGTTGGCACAGCCTGGCAGCCAGAGTGTTGGCATCAGATACCCGCTGCGGCTGCAAGGTGGCACTGTGGGAGCATCAGATTCACTGCATCTCTTGTGCGAGAGGCCGAGAGAAAGGGGTGAGTAACTAAGTGTGTGGGGGGGGGGGGGGGGGGGGGGAGACAGCATGCGAGAGAGCGAGCGAGCTACAACGCGGTGGGGAGTGAGCCCACAGAATGCTGAACAGGGCTTTGCCAGACCGGAACACTGCAGCAGGAATGCAGCACTCTCTTGCACTCATCATCATTACAGGCTAGAGGAGAGTGAGAAAGAGGGGGAGATAGGGAGGAAGATAAGAGTGGGAGGGAGAGAGAGAAAAATAAAGAGAGATGGGGAAAGGTAGGCAGAGAGGAAAATGAGAGCAAAAAGTGCTAGAAAGATGCAGTAGAAAGAGCGGGAGGAAGATAAGAAGAGGGAGAGAAACAGGAGGGGGAGTTATGTAATGCTGTCGGTGGTGAATGGGGAACAGACGTCACACTGGCTGGCGTAGCTCTGCCGCTGCGACAGAGCAGAGACGGGAGCCTTACTCCCCCCCCCTCTCTTGGCCTATAATGCAGTGGTATTTAATGACACATACAGTAATAAACCCATGGAAATAAACTGAGGAAAGGGGTGGAACTATACAGAGAGTGAGGAGGAGAGGACTCTTGGTTTCAGCTTACCTGCTACACGAGTCCACAGAGACAGACAGCCCCATAAATGTGTCTGGGATACGCACACAGAGACAGCTTGATTGACACATTACTGTCAGAGCCATCTTTAAATATAGCTGATTACAATATATGTTGGGATATAGCCACTTTAGACTCTACCCCTGGGAGATACGACACAGCATATCACATTCATACAGTCTCTTTACTCAAATACAGTCTATGCCCTTTACCATGGCAACTAGGCTTGGGCGATATACCATATACCGGGGTATTTCGAAATACCGAGGGTATGAGTTTCAATACCGCAAAAAAATAGAATACAAAAATTATGTTGGGGGCAACCCCACCTCACAGAGGCACGTGCTACGCCACTGCTTATAACTAAGTATAAGAAATCTGCGTCAAATAAATTATATCCATCTCGGAGCTCCAGCTGTGCATTTGGTTTGCTAACGTGCTAGCTAAGTGGCTAGATGTCAAGATCAAGCTTCTCGGTTACATCAAAGACATTCAATCCCTTCCTGGATCAAGATCCCCCATTGCCTAAATTGTTTTGTGCGGTAAAAAAAATTAATAGTGCCCCTTGTGTGCACTTGGTAATACGTACACACTGGTATGGTACAGCAACGGTATGAAAATCTGGATACCACCCAACCTTAACGACAACAACCTAATGGGAAGACCGATTAATAAAGGCCTCTATGGGATTAAACTGTCTCCTTTTGTATACTTTATAATTTCACCACTCTCCATAGGTAGAAAATAGTCAGACACTCCACACAGTTACTAGCATGCTGAAGACAGTACCTGTAGCCTGACTAGACTTGACCAGTCAAGCTGCGTTTAGACAGGCAGCCCCAATTATTACATTTTTCTCTCCCACTAATTGGTATTTTGACCAATCAGATCAGCTAAAAAAAAAAGTGATTGGTCAAAAGACAAATGAATGGAAACAATATCAGAGTTGGGCTGCCTCAGTGATTTTATTTGGCTTCTCCCAGAGCTGAGTAAGTTTGACAGAGAGAGCACATTACTGGGAGGGTGTTGCCAAGGGTCTCCAGGTGAGCCGGCACTCTGTGCGTGCACTCTGTACATGTGCGAGTTTGCCATTCCTTGCTGACCTATGGGTACAGGGAAGGAAACGCGGCGCCAGCTTTAGTGCAACACTGCCCTGGCCCACCAGGAAACCAGCTCACAAAGGGTTCAGAGGTAAGGAATGGCCTTGGAATCCGGAACCTTCCCCACCACATTTTCTCTGCGTTTCCTCTTTCAACTGAGCAGCTGGACGCAGACTCATTGCCATACACACAGTATGGGAGCGTACGTATACACACACACACACACACAACACACGAGAGTGTCACCTTTTTTAGAAAGAAACAGTCAAAGGCAGACAGTCACAGTTTGAGAGAAACAGACAGTCAAATAGAGACATACGGTCACAGTTTGAATGAAACAGCATGTCAAAAAAGGCCAGTCAAGGTTAGATAGAGATGGTCCTGAGAGGGTGTTTACAGACAGACAGACAGGCACACACACACCCTAATATATGATAATATAAAGACTGAACTGTAGATACTGTAAGCTTATGTGTAAACATGGCCTTGACAAGACATTCAAAAACACACATACCGTAAACTTACTTTCTATGGATACATCCTCGTGTTGGGTGCTAAGCAGCTGGTAAATGCGGCCCGTCTGTCACCAGATGGTTTCACTATGGAGCTCCATCCGCAAGCCCTATAACCGGAGGAAGAACACAGAGGACAAACATTACTATGAGTTTCTCATGATTCTACCATAGTAATGATTTGTAGCTTAATTTCACCATTGTTTTGCTTGGTATAGACACTTAAAGTCAGTCAACCGACAATGCCTTCAGTGTAAAATGAACCATTCGTATTGAGGCATATTGGCTACGAGGTGGTCTGAGAAGTCGGTCAGATGTGTGTGACATTTTGTTGCGCCTCAATTGTCTCATGCATGACCAGACAACTTGTTTTTGGCTGGCCCAACAGTGCTCCATTCATTCCATTCTGGCCCTATGTCTAGGGCTGGGAATTGCCAGGGACCTCATAATACAATATTATCACGATACTTAGGTGCCGATATATATATATATATATATATATATATATATATATATATATATATATATATATATATATATATATATATATATATATATTGCGGTTCTCACGATTCTATATGTATTGTGATTCGATACTGTCATTTTATTGCAATTTGATGTTCCAAACATATTGCTCACCATATGCCTGCTGCAGAGGGACAAGAGAGAACCATGAGAAAATTTGTTTTGATCAGACAAGGAAATACATTTTTAAAAAGTGCTGAAAACAAATTGGCTCCCTATTTAAAAAGGAGAACAAGCTGTGAAGGAAAAATACTGGTTTTGGTGCAGGTAGTCAACTAGCGCAAAAATAATGTTGTGATATTGTCGAAACAATATCAAATCAATACTTGAGTCAAATATCGCTATAATATTGTCGAAAAATTATATATTGCGATATGCAACTGTATACATTTTTTCCCCATCACTACACACAATGTTGCCTCAATGTGGAATTTCTACTCAAAAGTCTGGGTTATGCCAAGACGAGTGATAACGACGTCCTCAGAGAAGTATACTGTAATGTTGATATTGTCATGGCTGAAGTACATCATCTTTTTACCTAAATGTAACCACCAATTGACTCTCCTGTTACTACAACGTCAATGTTTCGGATCCCAGTTCGTTGGCACGTCCTTACAGATATTTCAGATACCCCAAAAGACCTCAAACATTGACCAGGGACAAACCCTCCATTTCACAACCAAATAAAGAAGTAAACAGGCTCGCACGACACGGCGACTCACCATTATTTTCAAGCCCCAAACAATCTGAAGTGGCCCTTTCCTCGCTCTGTGTGGTTTCTCTTAAATCATTGAAAACCAAATGGTAAACTGAACATCAGCCACATCCTTCTCAAAGGCGGCCTCGGCCCTCATCCTTTACACGCAAAAACATGCATCCCCCGTCTACGTCAGCTGAATAGTAGGGAGTATTATTACGCCATTTGCCTAACAATTTAAACTACGACCACAAGCAGAAAGACAGCTTGAGAAAGTACATCAAGTTAGTTACTTCTGAAATTGTACCTTTCCATGATTACGCCAATGACATGCCTTAAAGCATAAGTAAAATACAGAGAAAGGCTGTACTAAGGGGACAAGAGCAGGGGAGAAAGAAAGTGTGTTGGGGGAGAGATCATGTAGCATTTCCTTAACTCAACATTTCATGGCCTTAAAATACACGCAGGGTTATTTTGCGCTGGGACTAGTTTGCACGGGAGCCCATTTCCTGCGAGTGATTAGGGGGGGGGGCTGTGGCTCACTCAGAAAGTTCTCGGGTTGTTTTGTCTGCGAGCGAAGTAAAGGAATTCCCAAATTAAACATGCTGAACAGGGCGCCCTGAGAGGTTCGAAGGCGGGAGGGGGGAGGGGGGAGTACAACACGAAAAAAAAAAATAGAACACCAAATAGATGTCATTTGCAGGCGATTTACAAACCACAAGTGCATGCCTCTTGCTCGTATTTGCATTCCATCAGATAGGGAAGTTGGACAGCAATGTTGTACCATATTGATAAAGCTGTCATATGCCCCGAAGGCAAGCAGCCTGCGAGCTCCTTCATTTCACTCAAAACCTGAAGGGCTTGTTGTAATGCGCTATTATAATAGGTTATCCCAAGATGAATAGTACCCTCAAGTCTTCTTCTCTTTCAAACGGCTCGGCTTTTGTCCCGCACTGTACGCCCAAACATTGGGAAGAGAGCGAATCTCAACAAATGAAAGTACAGTACTTCACAATTCTCATCGTGATCACCAACAACAGTAATACTAGCCCACTGCTATTTGCTGCTCCACTTCATTTCAAAATACTTACAGTACATTCCCCAGGCCAATGCACTCAACAGGGTGACTAACTTGGGTAAAAAGGTATTTCTTGGACTTTACCAACAATTCAGAATTGATTGGTATTGCTTTCTTATAAAGGTCTGCTGCCCATTCAGGGATTTTGTGTTTGGCATGTCTGGGGGACCAGATGTCTCTTAGACCTCCAGCTCGGAGGGAGAGCAGATAAAACAGTACTTTAACTACATTCTTTCATGGCCGATGCTGGGGCCCACCTATCCACACCCATCCTCAGACCAGCATGAGGGGAGGAGAGGGAAACGAAGGGAGAGGAAAAGTGGAGGAGAGGGAGCGAGAGACGGAGAAAGCGAAAAAAAATCTAGAAAAAGGGAGGATGTGAAAAGGGGATAGTTAGAAAAAGTTGGTCGGTCCAAGTGGGTGGGTGAACATTTTTCTTGGCCCTTGGCACCAACAGTCACTGTGCCCTTGTTTGACCAGGGAGGGGAAAAACATGCCTCTGCGTGCCAGATGTGAGTTATCAAAGTAATCAAGGGCACCAACACAGTCAAATTAAAAGATGTCTGTCACTGAGGGAAGGAATGAGAATGCTGAGTATAGTAGCATGCCACAGTGAGAAAATGAGAATGAGCAAACTGTGGCTCCATTAACTAACTGAATCCAACGTGTAGAACCATGACAGGGCATTTTTCAGTTCACAGCAAAGGGGAGGAGGGCCAGCTTGACAAATAAATCCAGACACACACACACAAAAAAAAGACCAGAATGTTGGATCATAAAAAACACTGGTATTCCAGAACACAAATGAGCTAGTCATGTCTGGGAGTGTTAAGGATTCCTGTGGGGCAGGAGCTAGCTACCGTGGTAGCCAGGCTTTCCTGTAGCCTTATTACTCAGGACAAAGGAAGGCCCATGTCACAGAGGCGGGGAGGGAGAGGCAGGAATGCCAGACGACGAAGTGCCTGACATATCCTAATATGGGTGTATGCAGGTCCAATAAAACAATCATAACGACCCAGCGTAAATCACCTTGTGACATGATGAAAGTTGGCTACTGTACAGGGAAAATGGCGATGGTGAGCATTTCATGAAACCTACTAGCAAGATGGTGGAGAAAACAATCAAATGCTCTCACAACTCTTTGGGATTCTCTATTACTGTTCTTTGTAGTGCAGGACAAGGCTTAAATCTGTGTATGGGAAACCAACCCTATAACAGAGATTTCACACTTAACTCTGTGTCAAGTAGGACATTTTAAGCGTAATATGGAACTTAAAACAGCAAATGTGACGTGATGCGAGTGAGCTACCAATGGGCATGGAAAAAAAAGAAGGGGGTGAAGGAGTGGTATATGAGAGGAAGCATGAGGGCCCTCCAGATGGCGGGAGAGTGATGCCTCACACATGGACCGTGTGTTGCCTCAGCAGACCCCTTCGCCAGAACGGGCCAAAGACAACACAGCACTCCAACCAGAGTTAGAGAGAACGGATCAAACAGTGATGATGGCCCTATTTCTGTCCCCCAACGCCTGGATACAACAAGACCCTGCGACTTGAAAACGAGCCAGCAGCTTCGAAATATTCATTAAAAACAGAGCAAAAAAAAAGTGTGGTTCACCAACCATTCTATTTTTACGGCTATTTAGCTTGCGCTGCAAGACTGCTCGCATGAGGAGTTTCAAAAGCATTGGGCTGGCTGGAAAGAGAGAAACCCAACCCACTCGTTACACGCTGGCCCTTTTCAAAGCGCTGATGGAGTTCGCGATGAGTCGTCTCGAAAATAACACTGAGGGGGGAAAAAGCGACGTATGGGCACACCATTGAGGAAAGCTTCCATCCATACACGTTTGCGCTTATGCTTATGGAAAGCAAAATAGAAAATAAGTCACTTGCGTAGCGTCAGAAGAAAATAGGAGTACACTCAGAGTTGAGGGGGGAGTAAAAGGGGGTTGGGTCGCCCTAGCGTTTGAAAATTCCTTACCCTGAGAACATGAATATTTTCTGATTACAAAAAAATTATCCGGAGAAGGAGCTTTATTTTGAAAGCCGCCTGTTAGATCCCAGGTGGAAGAGAGACGGGTGCAGGGATTGTACATGTAGGCTCTACGTTACAGTGCTGGAGGGAGAACGACAGAAATACAGGTCCATATCCATTATCCCACAGGATTGCCGTACCACATCAACAAGTGTCATCCCTGTCCAGCCAGCAGCAAACATAATTGACAGGGCTAGTTTTAGACAGTTCACATCCAGACTAGAAGAAAGATGTGTCAGTCCGTCCAAACCAACCTGAAACGTTCCAACCTTTTAGAGCTAATACAAGACCCTTAAAGAGCAACTCCGCCACTTTTCAACCTTATATTCATTATCTCCAGCACCAAACCAGTGTCTAAATATGTTTTACCCAATGACATCAACAAAAGTTAAACATTTTAAAAACAGTGATTTTCAAACCCTACGAGATCTCAGTGAAGTGGAGAGCAAGAAAATACCATCCCTCTGGCTAGAAACTCGTTGCCGGTTTTGAAAATCACATTTCTTATTCATTCAAGGGTTTTTCTTTATTTTTTCTATTTTCTAAATTGTAGAAAAATAGTGAAGACATCAAAACTATGAAATAACTGTCACGCCCTGACCAGGTGAACTCGGGTATATTGGGTCAGGGTGTGTCAGGTTAGGTATTTTTCATTGGTTTGTGTTTGGTTTACGTTTTAGCCTTGTGTAGGCTCTAGGTGGGTTTATTTCTATGTTGGGTTCTGTCGATTCCCAATCAGAGACAGCTGTCGCTAATTGTCTCTGATTGGGATCACATTTAAGTTGCTGTTTTCCCCACGCTGTTTGTGGGGTGTTGTCTCTTTGTTTGAGCACGTAACGTATCTGCATTTTTCTTGATTTTGTGTACATGTTTAATTCCAGTGTGTTGAATAAACATGTGTTCGCTCCCAGCTGCGTTTTGGTCCGCTTCCTCGTCACCAGGTGATGCACGTTACAGAACACCCCACCGAACCAGGACCAAGCAGCGGGAGGAAAAGGAGCGCGAGAGATGGGCTCGCGAGGGGAAGGAGTTCTGGACCTGGGAGGAGATAATGTCGGGGAAAGGACCCTGGCGGAAGGATTCCCAGGTCGAGGAGGTAAAGCCAGCCGGTAGACGGAGTCGCAGGCGGCGGTCGAGGAGGCCCGGAAAACACCCAATAATTTTTTTTGGGGGGGGCTAATGGGGTGGTCCGGAAGGGCAGAGGAAGAGCCCAGACCACTGCTTTCGTGGGGGATGACGGCGGAGGAAGAGACGAAGATGATGAGGCAGTTGATTGAGGACCTGCAGAGGGAAGATCTGGAGGAGGAACCATGGTATGCGGAGTTGCGCGCTGTGTCGCCAGTGCGCCCGCACAGCCCGGTGCGTCCGGTGGACATGCCCAGCACATGCCGTGCTAGGATGGGCATCCAGCCAGGACGAGTGGCTAAACCGGCTCCACGCTTCAGGTCACCAGTACGTGTTCACAGTCCTGTCTGGCCCGTCCCTGCTCCAAGTTAGTGGTGCGTGTCCACAGTCCTGCCCGGCCCGTCCCTGCTCCCCGCACCAAGCCATGGTATGCGGAGTTGCGTGCTGTGTCGCCAGTGCGCCCGCACAGCCCGGTGCGTCCGGTGGACATGCCGTGCTAGGATGGGCATCCAGCCAGGACGAGTGGCTAAACCGGCTCCACGCTTCAGGTCACCAGTACGTGTTCACAGTCCTGTCTGGCCCATCCCTGCTCCCCGCACCAGGTTGGTGGTGCGTGTCCCCAGTCCTGTCCGGCCCGTCCCTGCTCCCCGCACCAAGTCAGTGGTGCGTGTCCCCAGTCCTGTCCGGCCCGTTCCTGCTCCCCGCACCAGGTTAGTGGTGCGTGTCCCCAGTCCTGTCCGGCCCGTCCCTGTTCCCCGCACCAGGTTGGTGGTGCGTGTCCCCAGTCCGGCCCGGCCCGTTCCTGCGCCCCAAGTCAGTGGTGCGTGTCCCCAGTCCTGTCCGGCCCGTCCCTGCTCCCCGCACCAAGTCAGTGGTGCGTGTCCCCAGTCCTGTCCGGCCCGTCCCTGCTCCCCGCACCAAGTCAGTGGTGCGTGTCCCCAGTCCTGTCCGGCCCGTCCCTGCTCCCCGCACCAAGTCAGTGGTGCGTGTCCCCAGTCCTGTCCGGCCCGTCCCTGCTCCCCGCACCAAGTCAGTGGTGCGTGTCCCCAGTCCTGTCCGGCCCGTCCCTGCTCCCCGCACCAAGTCAGTGGTGCGTGTCCCCAGTCCTGTCCGGCCCGTCCCTGCTCCCCGCACCAAGTCAGTGGTGCGTGTCCCCAGTCCTGTCCGGCCCGTCCCTGCTCCCCGCACCAAGTCAGTGGTGCGTGTCCCCAGTCCTGTCCGGCCCGTCCCTGCTCCCCGCACCAAGTCAGTGGTGCGTGTCCCCAGTCCTGTCCGGCCCGTCCCTGCTCCCCGCACCAAGTCAGTGGTGCGTGTCCCCAGTCCTGTCCGGCCCGTCCCTGCTCCCCGCACCAGGTTAGTGGCGCGTGTCCCCAATCCTGTTCCGGTCGACGGCTCCGCTCCGGAGCCTGAGCATGCCGCTCCACAGTGGTCCAGTCCGGGCCAGAGGGGTAGGGTTAAGGTGAAGGCGGGGGAGAGAACACGCCCGGGGCCAGAGCCTCCACCGAGGGTGAGGCGCCCACCCAGGTCCCCCCCCTAATAGACTTAAGTTTGGTGCGCCGGGAGTACGCACCGTTGGGGGGGGGGGGGGGGGTTCTGTCACGCCCTGACCAGGTGAACTCGGGTATATTGGGTCAGGGTGTGTCAGGTTAGGTATTTTTCATTGGTTTGTGTTTGGTTAACGTTTTAGCCTTGTGTAGGCTCTAGGTGGGTTTATTTCTATGTTGGGTTCTGTCGATTCCCAATCAGAGACAGCTGTCGCTAATTGTCTCTGATTGGGATCACATTTAAGTTGCTGTTTTCCCCACGCTGTTTGTGGGGTGTTGTCTCTTTGTTTGAGCACGTAACGTATCTGCATTTTTCTTGATTTTGTGTACATGTTTAATTCCAGTGTGTTGAATAAACATGTGTTCGCTCCCAGCTGCGTTTTGGTCCGCTTCCTCGTCACCAGGCGATGCACGTTACAATAACACATGGAATCATGTAGTAACCAAACAAAGTGTTAAACAAATCAAAATATATTTTTTGATTTGCCTTTGCCTTGATAACAGCTTTGCACACTCTTGGCATTCTCTCAACCAGCTTCACATGGAATGCTTTTCCAACAGCATATGTGGAGTTCGCACATGTGCTGAGCACTTGTTGGCTGCTTTTCCATCACTCTGCGGTCCAACTCATCCCAAACCATCTCAATTGGGTTGAGGTCGGGTGATTATGGAGGCCAGGTCATCTGACGCAGCACTCCATCACTCTCCTTCTTTGTCAAATAGCCCTTACACAGCCTGGAGGTGTGTTGGGCCATTGTCCTGTTGAAAAACAAATGACAGTCCCACTAATCGCAAACCAGATGGGATGGCGTATCACTGCAGAATGCTGTAGTAGCCATGCTGGTTAAGTGTGCCTTACATTCTAAATAAATCACTGACAGTGTAACCAGCAAAGCACCCCCACATCATCACACCTCCTCCTCCACGCTTCACAGTGTGAACCACACATGCAGAGATCATCTGTCACCTACTCTACGTCTTCCAAAGACACGGGTTGGAACCAAAAATAACACATTTGGACTCCAGACCAAAGGACAAATTTCCACCAGTCTAATGGCCAATGCTTGTGTTTCTTGTCCCAAGAAAGTCTCTTCTTATTATTATTGGTGTCCTTTAGTGGTGGTTACTTTGCAGCAATTTGACTATGAAGGCCTGATTCACACAGTCTCCTCTGAACAGTTGATGTTGAGATGTGTTTGTTACTTGAACCCTGAAGCATTTATTTGTGCTGCAATTTCTGAGTCTGGTAACTCTAATGAACGTATACTCTGCAGCAGAGGTAACTATGGGTCTTCCTTTCCTGTGGCGATCCTCATGAGAGCCAGTTTCATCATAGCGCTTGATGGTTTTTGCGACTGCACTTTTCCTCATTGACTGACCTTCATGTCTTAAAGTAATGGACTGTCATTTCTCTTTGCTTATTTGAGCCGTTCTTGCCATAATATGGACTTGGTCTTTTACCGAATAGGGCCATCTTCTGTATACCACCCCTACCTTGTCACAACACAACTGATTGGCTTAAACGCAAGGAAAGAAATTGTACAAATTAACTTTTAACAAGGCACCCCTGTTAATTGAAATGCATTCCAGGTGACTACCTCATGAAGCTGGTTGAGAGAATCCCAAGAGTGTGCAAAGCTGTCATTAGACAAAGGGTGGCTACTTTGAATAATCTCAAATATAAAATATATTTTGATTTGTTTAACACTTTTTGGTAATTGCATGATTCCATGTGTTATTTCATAGTTTTGATGTCTTCACTATTATTCTACAATGTAGAAAATAGTAAAAAGAAAAGAAAAACCCTAGAATGAGTAGGTGTGTCCAAACTTTTGACTGGTACTGTAGGTAGACATTGGTTTGGTTCCTAGAGATAATGAATGAGGTAGATAATGAATGAGGTAGAAAAGTGGCAGAGTTGCCCTTTAACCTTGCTAGCCTCCGAAGACTTGGATACATGATCTGGAGTAGGAGTATTACAAATGACAAGAATAGGGAAAGCACCATATTTTCTTTGAAGGTACTTTCTCAGTGTTCTATTACTTACTGCTCCACCCCCCCTCCAGGCAACCAGCACAAACCATGGTTCTGCCTGCCTGCGAACCAACAGAGGCAGTGGATTTATAAAACCAGTTATGGGGGTGGATGTTGATACAGGTGTCTGTGCCATCCCTCTCCCACCCTCCTGCTCTCTCTCCCCCCTTTCGTTCTCTCTATCTGCAGGGTCAGGACAGAAGAGGGATTTCTGTCATTCAGCCAGACTAAGCTGGCTTCCAGAAGCGCTCCCTCGCTTTCTCCCTCTTTCACACGCATGTGTTACAGTGCGACTGACACACACACACACACACACACACACACACACACACACACACACACACACACACACACACACACACGGCCTGATAGGCATGTGTAAAACATGCAGGGTGGTTGCCACAGCAACGTGAGCCAACGGGTCATAAACACCCCCCCCTTCCTGGATCCCAAGGCTGGACGGAGGCCACGGCTGTTATCTCAGGGGCCGAGTGACATCACTCAGTGAGGACTCATTCACATGCAGTCCAGCAGCTCTCCCTCCTTCCTGCTCCTCTTTCGGCTGATAACAGAGAGGACCTGAGGAAGAGTGGGTGTAAGACCAAGATGGTTTGTTTACCTGGGGCTTTTTTTGGCTTACAGTGCCTTCAGAAAGTATTCACACCGCTTTACTTTTTACACATTTTGTTGTGTTACAGCCTGAATTTAAAATCAATTCAATTGAGATTTTGTGTTACTGGCCTACACACAATACCCCATGTCAAATTGGAATTCATTTTTACAAATGAATTAACCATGAAAAGCTGAAATGTATTTTGTCAATAAGTATTCAACACCTTTGTTATGGCAATCCTAAAAATGTTCAGGAGTAAAAATCTTCTTAACAAGACGCATATGTTTTATGGACTCACTCTGTGTGCAATAATAGTGTTTAACATTATTTTTGAATGACTACCTCATCTCTGTACCCCACACATACAGATAATTGTAAGGTCCCTCAGTCGAACAATTAATTTCAAACACGGATTCAACCACAAAACCAGGGAGGTTTTTCCAATACCTTGCAAAGGGCACCTACTGGTAGATGGGTAAAAATATATAAAACAGACATTGAATATCCTTTTGAGCACGGTGATGTTATGAATTACACTTTGGATGGTGTATCAACACACCCAGTCACTATAAAGATACAGGTGTCCTTCCTAACTCAGTTGCCGGAGAGGAAGGAAACCGTTCAGGGGATTTCACCATGAGACCAATGGTGACTTTAAAACGGTTACAGAGTTTAATGGCTGTGATAGGAGAAAACTGCGGATGGATCAACAAATCAAATTCTATTGGTCACATGCGCCGAATACAACAGGTGTAGACCTTAGTGAAATGCTTACTTACAAGCCCCTAATCAACATTGCAGTTTAAAAAATCTGAATAAGAACAGTGTAGTTACTCCACTATACTAACCTAAATGACAGAGTGAAAAGAAGGAAGCCTGTACAGAATAAAAATATTCGAAAACATGCATCCTGTTTGCAATAAGGCACTAAAGTAAAACTGCACAAAATTTGGCTAAGAAATTAACATTTTATCCTCAATACTAAGTGTTATGTTTGGCGCAAATCCAACACATCACTGAATACTACGGAATATTTTCAAGTATGGTGGTGCGTGCATCATGTTATGATTGTCATCGGCAAGGACTAGGACGTTTTTTCAGAATAAAAATAAATGGAATATCACAGTCAAAACCCAGAGGAAAACCTGGTTCAGTCTGCTTTCCAAAAGACACTTGAAGACAAATTCACCTTTCAGCAGATCAATAACCTAAAACACAAGGTCAAATATACACTGGAGTTGCTTACCAAGACAACATTGAATGTTCCTGAGTGGCCTAGTTACAGTTTTGACTTAAATCTACTTGCAAGTCTATGGCAAGACTTGAAAATGGCAATGATCTACAACAAACTTGACTGAGCTTGAACATTTGAAAAAATAATAATTTTGTACAATCCAGGTGTGCAAAGCGCTTAGAAACTTACCCAGAAAGACTGACAGCTGTAATCACTGCCAAAGGAGATTCTAACATGTATTAACTCAGTGGGGTAATTTTCATAAATGTTTTACAATTTTAAAAATGTTTCCTCCACTTTGACAGAGTATTTTGTGTAGATCGTTGACAAAAATTACAATTAGTTCATTTTAATCAAATCAAGGGGTGTGAATACTTTCTGTAGGCACTGTACGCCATATAAATAAAATGACCAGATTCTATTTATATGGGCTTACTTGGCTATAGCAGGCAGGGCTCTCTCTGTGGCTAAATTATAATGAGGTGGGTTGGTTGATAGTTGCTCCAGGTTGTTAACCAGATGCCCTCTCACTCTCTCAAAACACCAAATACACTAATCACAGCCCACTCGCTTCTTCTCTCCAATCCTCCCTCTTTCCCTCTGGTGAAGACTAGAATCCAGCTGCCCAAAAAGTTAACTAAACATAGCAGCAAGGCATGGAACGAGTTAAGGAGGAACTGCCAAGAATGGAAAATTACACATTTTACCCACGTCTCTCCCTATCCATCACCATCCATCCTCACCTCACACACTTTGAAGCGCGAGTACAATCTTGAGGCACTTCTGGCAAAGTCAGTCAACCACACATTTGCTGTCAATGTCTTCTCAGAGTTCCTAAGAAAGCACAGCAGCAGCTAGCTAGCACTGTAAGAGACCGAACTCCAACACGAGTCCCCAGATGAACTCCTGGTGAGGCTGGACCGACCTGCCCTCTGCCAACAGCAGGCATGGAGAACTAAAAACAGAGGACCATCTCGACCAAAAAGGCAGCAGAAAGTAAGAGACCAAATGCGATAACAACAAATAGAGCGATAACTTTATAACAATGTGCACCAGATTTGTATTATTATTATCATCCTTTAAACTACTACAATGGTTGTAGCCATCTATTGTCATATTAACAATCACCCATATCAGCAAACTTATTTCATTTCAATCTTCACATTTCTCTAGTATAGGCTACTTATCGTAATGAACGTTATCAGCGAAAATGCCTGTGATAAGTGATCAGTATGGTCGGTGTCGATAATTTTCGGTTTATCGTCCCAGCTCTAGTTCAGAGTATAAACAACTGTAAAATTCTAGTGAGAGGCCCCAAATAATACAAATCTCTTTTCTAAATGTTCCTTTCTGGTGGAGTAGCTTCAGCATGGAGCAGGTTGTGTGTGTGTGTGTGTGTGTGTGTGTGTGTGTGTGTGTGTGTGTGTGTGTGTGTGTGTGTGTGAGAGAGAGAGGCGCGCGGTCATGGAGCACCGACTGTTTGATGAGGAACGGGCTGCCTTATCATAGTGACATCATGGGCTGGAGAGAAGTAGTCTACCATCTTCAGAACTAAATAATTGCATTGTCTTATAAAATAGAAAAATAAATAATATTGTTTGTTCTAGGTATCATAAAGCTGTGATTGATAATAGCCTATTCAAATAATATTTTGAATGGAACTTGTTTGATCGGGAGAAAGCCATGCATAAAACGATGAAGCATGGCCTTCATATAGACTCTCGAATGGAGAGAGAATGGAATATAGGCTAAGTTATGACATTTTTTACAGCCAAACAAGATAGTTAAGGAGTGTCCGTTATAATAGGTTTAGACTATTGCCTAAAGCCCATGCATCCGACAGATAGAAATTATATCTGACTGGACATTGCTGGAATTCTCCACTCTTTCTGGCCTACATTCCTCTAGTGTGTTCTGTATCACATATTTATTGAAAAAGACTAGGCAAATTACTTGGAGTGTCACTTGTGTGCTGTCCTGCTGTGCACTGGGAGACTCCGCTCTTTATTGTGGGGCGCCAGCCAAATTCAAATAGGCTGAACCGTCATCGGTCACATCACGATGTCATCCCCATTGATAGACGATGCTATCGTAATATCGCCCAACCTTAACACACACACAATGTTAAGGACATTAATAACAAGTTTCTATCCATACATCCCTTTTAAAGTTAAACGGTTCAGATTTCTCTTTTCAATAACTTCCGAAAATACTCCTGGAACAAGCTGAAAAGGAAGGTGGACTCCTCGTGTGAGAACTGCCGAAATGGACACGTCGGGAGCCGCAGATAATGGGTGGGAAATGTTTTTGTTGCCCCTTTAAAATGCACCAACACAGAAAAATCTAAAACATAAACGAGTCATCATGTAACTAAGCAGGAAACGTATTCTATTCTGGTGTCGCAGCAACATCAACAAAATTCGTCTGTTTCAATGATAAAAAAATTGAGGATTGCTAAACAGGCCAAATGAAAGTTTATACCCCCTTCTGAACATTCCTTACTTTCTAAATGCCTTTACATGGTTTACAGGTCGGTTAATTTAGGCTATGATGGAGGATAGCAGGCTTTGGAGGTCCATAAATATGAACTACTGGGGCAACGAAACGTTTTGTAAATCTGATGCGTGAGCCTCAATTTTTGGATAATCCGTAACGATTTCAGATATAGGTGCCAAAAAAGATTCCTGAGAAACTTCAGTAAAAAATCTGAGGCAATATGTTTTAATCACCTCTGTAGCCTCCTTGTACTGACCAAAAAGAAGGCCTTAAAAAAAAGACATTAAAAACAGTAACAAACAAGTGAGGTGGAGGTAGAGACCAAAATAAAGACCAAGCAGCAGTAGGTTTACCGCTAGTGGATCATATGGGTAAATAATCCAGAAAGGTATTTTTTACAGTCTCTGTTCTGACCAATTCCTCACATTCAAAACACATCACACCTGTTATGCTAGCCGTTAACGCTCTGTCACAAGCTTGTATCAATTCACAATACAAACTTGGAAGCCATGGAGAGATTTTCCCAAAGGCACCTTCTATGGGAAACGGAAAAGCTACAAAGTGCAGGGTGTGAAAATGAAGTATTTATTGGCTCAAGTGGTTTCTTACCTTCCCCCTCAGAGAGGAGGTAAGTTTAGGTCAACTTAGCAAAAGCCAGCTAATGCTAACAGTTTAGTCAGGCAGACAGCCTGTCATCTACAAAGGCAAGAAAATATTTACTATTACAATTGGGCACACTCAAATAGAGCCTTTTATTTGAGCCATGAGGTTTCTCATAATTATAAGGAAGGACAACAGTTATCTGCCAAAGCTTGGTATTAACATACTGGATTGCTAGCTTGTCGCAAGAGTAAGAAAGAGCCACATGTATACTAGAGCTGGGAATTGCTAGGGACCTCACGATACAATATCACTATACTTTAGGTGCTGATACGATATATTGTGATTCTCACGATTCTATATGTATTGTTATTTGATACTGTGATTTTATTGCGATCCGATGTTCCAAATATATTGCTCACCATATGTCCGCTGCAGTAGGACAAGAGTGCCATGAGAAAACTAGTTTTGGTCAGTCATGGAAATAAAAGTGCTGAAAACAAATTGGCTCCCTATTTAAAAAAAGGAGAAGCAGCTATGAACAGAACATAGAGTTTTGGTGCCGGTACAGCTAAATAGCTCAAAAACTAAATTGCGATAGTAAAAACAATATCATATATAGTCAATCGTCACTAATGTATACAAGGAACTTAACATGTAGTAGTTCTGATCCAGTTGAATTCCAGGAACAAGCACTTTATTTAACTTGGCAAGTCAGTTAAGAACAAAGTCTTATTTACAATGACAGCCTAGGAACAGTGGGTTAAACTGCCTTGTTAAGGGACAGAACAACATATTTTTACCTTGTCAGCTCTGGGATTCAATCTAGCAACCTTTCGGTTACTGGCCCAACGCTCTAACCACCAGGCTACCTGCCGCCCCACTTACATTGAGAAAAGAGTTCATTGATCAACTGGTCAGATCAACTTGTTGATTCATCATGATCCTTGTGGTCCCAGAGCTCTGACTATATTGAGAGTAACTGACATCACAAAGCCACGTGCTCCATCAAAGCAGGCCACCAAGAAAACGCTGCTCTTGTCACTCCACAAAGAGTCCTTTCCCTGCCTACCCACAATCACCTGCTGCTTGGGTGAGCATCAATCCCCCATCAGTGGGTTGAAAGAGGTTTGCCAGATCCAATCGGAACGTCCAATAATGAGCAGCCCATGCATGCTTTGACACCAATGAGGCCAAAGTCACCGCAAAAAGGACACGCCAAAACAAAGCCACTCATGACTCAATCATGTTGGCCCCTTAGCCGTATTGTATCTTGCCCCCCCCCCACACACACACACCTCGCCGCTTGTGGCATACTCAAACCAAAATGTTTAAGTTCCAAAGGGTTGAAAAGCTAAATTAACTTACACCAAATGAAACTCAAGTCCCCCCTGGGCCTTACGTCACAGCCCTGTTAAACATGCTATAGCATGACAGCAGTGACAGGCGACCTAGATTAAGCCATAGCGCAAAGCTACACCACGAGAAGCAATCTATTGTGTCCCTCACAGGATTATTGGGTCGTTCCATTTGATTTCAATTATTTTCTTGACCGCAACAGTTTTGATTTGAACAAAAAAGAAAACTTTCTATACATATTTGCCCATGGTAGAAGTGATCAGAAAGTAACTTTTTCTGAATGCCAAAATATTTAGAAGATAGTAGTGCTCAAAGTTGACCCAGTTTCATACCCCACCCTACCATGAGGCATCCATGTCTTCATCACTGGAAAATATAAACTTTTCTGAGTTTGATGTCATTTAAAAGCTTACAAACAGAGGTTGTCAAACTATTTTATAATTTCTTTAAAAAGTTGTATGAAATAGTAATTTTTTAACTTTTAATGTCAATTATCCCTGCATATGTTGTAGCTTAGATCCTATTTTAAATCATCTGAGGTGTGTGTTGTTGTACCCGACACCAGTTGAGACACAGCATGCTCTTAAAAACAGGGTGGGTGTCATGTTTTGGCTGATAAATGTACTAAAATGGGAATACAATTTAAAATGTCAACTTTCAAAAAGGTAGCACAAACATACTTGGAGGTCCACACATCAGAGAATGTTGACTTGAATGGGAAGATCAGATCTATACTGTCAATCATCCACAGGAAACCTATTGAAATATAGAAAATAGAAATTCCCCTTTTAAGTTGACATGTGGGTGGACCGGTGGCCATCTTTGTAATTAGAAGTAAAAATTTCTATTCAATTTCCATGAACCAGTTAAATTTCTGTGGTTCAAAGGGATATGTCCAACCTATCAATTATACACTATACAGTTGAAGTCGGAAGTTTACATACACCTTAGCCAAAAACATTTAAACTCAGTTTCACAATTTCTGACATTTAATCCTAGTAGAAATTCCCTGTCTTAGGTCAGTTAGGATCACCAGTTTATTTTAAGAATGTGAAATGTCAGAATAATAGTAGAGAGAATTATTTATTTCAGCTTTTATTTCTTTCATCACATTCCCAGTGGGTCAGAAGTTTGCATACACTCAATTAGTATTTGGTAGAATTGCCTTCAAATTGTTTAACTTGGGTCAAACGTTTCATGTAGCCTTCCACAAGCTTCCCACAATAAGTTGGGTGCATTTTGGCCCATTCCTCCTGACAGAGCTGGTGTAACTGAGTCAGGTTTGCAGGCCTCCTTGCTCGCACACGCTTTTTCAGTTTTTTCAGTTCAGCCCACAAATTTTATATAGGATTGAGGTCCGGGTTTGTGATGGCCACTCTAATACCTTGACTTTGTTGTCCTTAAGCCATTTTGCCACAACTTTGGAAGTATGCTTGAGGTCGTTGTCCATTTGGAAGACCCATTTGCGACCAATATTTAACTTCCTGACTGATGTCTTGAGATGTTGCTTTAATAAATCCATATAATTTTCCTGCCTCATGATGCCACCTATTTTGTGAAGTGCACCAGTCCCTCCTGCAGCAAAGCACCCCCACAACATGAGGCTGCCACCCCTGTGCTTCACGGTTGGGATGGTGTTCTTCGGCTTGCAAGCTTCCCCCTTTTTCTACCAAACATAACAATGGTCATTATGGCCAAACAGTTCTATTTTTGTTTCATCAGACCAGAGGACATTTCTCCAAAAAGTACGATCTTTGTCCCCATGTGATGTTGCAAACCGTAGTCTGGCTTTTGTATGACGGTTTTGAAGCAGTGGCTTCTTCCTTGCTGAGTGGCCTTTCAGGTTATGTCGACTTAGGACTCGTTTTACTGTGGATATAGATACTTTTGTACCTGTTTCCTCCAGCATCTTCACAAGGTCCTTTGCTGTTGTTCTGGGATTGATTTGCACTTTTCGCACCAAAGTACGTTCATCTCTAGGAGACAGAACACGTCTCCTTCATGAGCGGTATGACGGCTGCGTGGTCCTATGGTGTTTATATTGCATACTATTGTTTGTACAGATGAATGTGGTACCTTCAGGCGTTTGGAAATTGCTCCCAAGGATGAACCAGACTTGTGGAGGTCTACAATTTTTCTTGGCTCATTTCTTTTGATTTTCCCATGATGTCAACTAAAGAGGCACTGAGTTTGAAGGTTGGCCTTGAAATACATCCACAGGTACACCTCCAATTGACTCAAATGCGTCCCACCTACTCAACAGCCAGTGGAATCCCGTGGCGCGATATTCAAATACCTTAGAAATGCTATTACTTCAATTTCTCAAACATATGACTATTTTACACCATTTTAAAGACAAGACTCTAGTTAATCTAACCACATTGTCCGATTTCAAAAAGGCTTTACAGCGAAAGCAAAACATTAGATTATGTCAGCAGAGTACCCAGCCAGAAATAATCAGACACCCATTTTTCAAGCTAGCATTTAATGTCACAAAAACCAAAACCACAGCTAAATGCAGCACTAACCTTTGATGATCTTCATCAGATGACACTCCTAGGACATTGTGTTATACAATACATGCATGTTTTGTTCAATCAAGTTCATATTTATATCAAAAACTAGCTTTTTACATTAGCATGTGACTAGCATTCCCACCGAACACTTCCGGTGAATTTACTAAATTACTCACGATAAACGTTCACAAAAAACATACATTATTTTAAGAATTATAGATACAGAACTCCTTTATGCAATCGCGGTGTCCGATTTTAATATAGCTTTTTGGTGAAAGCACATTTTGCAATATTCTGAGTAGATAGCCCGGCCATCACGGGCTAGCTATTTTGACACCCACCAAGTGTGGTACTCACCAAACTCAGATTTACTCTAAGAAAAATTGGATTACCTTTGCTGTTCTTCGTCAGAATGCACTCCCAGGACTTCTACTTCAATAACAAATGTTGGTTTGGTTCCAAATAATCCATAGTTATATCCAAATAGCGGCGTTTTGTTTGTGCGTTCAAGACACTATCCGAAGGGTAAAGAAGGGTGACGCGCCCGGCGCGTTTCGTGACAAAAAAATTCAAAATATTCCATTACCGTACTTCGAAGCATGTCAAACGCTGTTTAAAATCAATTTTTATGCGATTTTTCTCGTAAAAAAAGCGATAATATTCTGACCGGGAAACCCTGTTTTCGTTCAAAGACGAAAAAATAAAAACATGGTGTCGGCTCGTGCACGCGCCCCCAGTCTCATTGTTCTCAGATCGACCACTATCCAAATGCGCTACTGTTTTTCAGCCATGGCCTGCAAAGTCACCATTCAACGTTCTGGCGCCTTCTGAGAGCCTATGGGAGTGTTAGAAAATGTCACGTTATGCCAGAGATCCCCTGTTTTGGATAGAGATGATCAAGAAGGCCAAGAAATAGTCAGAGAGAGCGCTTCCTGTTTGGAATCTTCTCAGGTTTTGGCCTGCCAAATGAGTTCTGTTATACTCACAGACACCATTCAAACAGTTTTAGAAACTTTAGGGTGTTTTCTATCCAAATCAAACAATTATATGCATATTCTAGTTACTGGGCAGGAGTAGTAACCAGATTAAATCGGGTACGTTTTTTATCCGGCCGTGCAAATACTGCCCCCTATCCCCAACAGGTTAAAGGCACAGTCAACTCAGTGCATGTAAACTTCTGACCCACTGGATTTGTGATACAGTGAATTATAAGTGAAATAATCTGTCTGGAAACAATTGTTGGAAAAATTACTTGTGTCATGCACAAAGTTGATGTCCTAACTGACTTGCCAAAACTATAGTTTGTTAACAAGACATTTGTGGAGTGGTTGAAAAACGAGTTAATGACTCCAACCTAAGTGTATGTAAACGTCCGACTTCAACTGTATATACAAAAGTATGTGGACACCCCTTCAAATGAGTGGATTCAGTTATTTCAGCCACACCCGTTGCTGACAGGTGTATAAAATCTAGCACAGAGCCATGCAATCTCCAAAGAAAAACATTGTTATAATGGTTTTCATCAAACACCACAACATTTTCAGTCACATCCTTGTCTCAAGGACAAGTGGATTGACAGGTAAATGTCAAGCCCTGCATGTTTTTGTTCAAAAGTCTCAAAGAACGCTACCTGCCCCAATACATAGTGCCAACTGTAAAGTTTGGTGGAGGAGGAATTATGGTCTGGGGCCATTTTTCCTGGTTCGGGCTAAGCCCCTTAGTTTCAGTGAAGGGAAATCTTAAAGCTACATATGTGCTTCCAACTTTGTGGCAACAGTTTGGGGAAGGTCCTTTCCTGTTTCAGCATGACAATGCCCCGATGCACAAAGCGAGGCCTATACTGAAATGTTGAGATCATTGTGGAAGAACTCGACTGCCCTGCACAGAGCCCTGACCTCAACCCCATCGAACACCTTTGGGATGAATTGGAACGCTGACTGCGAGCAAGAACTAATCGCCCAACATCACTGCCCGACCTCACTAATGCTCTTGTGGCTGAATGGGAGCAAGTCCCCGCAGCAATGTTCCAACATCTAGTGGACACCCTTCACAGAAGAGCGGAGGCTTTTATAGCAGCAAAGGGGGAACCAACTCCATATTAATGCCCATGATTTTGGAATGAGATGATCGACGAGCAGGTGTCCACATACTTTTGGTCATGTATTGTATTTCTATGATTGAAATGACACCCACCCTGCATTCAAGTGTATGCTGTGTCTTAACCCATGGCGGGCACAAACAAACACCTCAGATCACGTAAAGTAGGGTCTAAACTACAATTTGTGAGAATTTGTGGTTGTTAAATCAAGAAATTCTCAAATAGTTTGACAACCCTGTTTGTAAGCTTTTAAATTATATCAAACTCAACCGTTTATATTTTCCACCGATTAAGACATGGATGTCTGATTGGGTGGGGTATGCAAAATGGACCAACTTTGAGCACCTCTATCCCCTAAATGTTTTTGCATTCAAGTCCAGAAAGTTAATTTTTGACCAATTCTACCATGGGCAAATATGTATGGTTAAGTTTTGTTGAAATCTAAAGGGGTTCGGTCCAAAAGTGATTGAAATCAAATGGAACAACCCTATTCTCAAATCACAATGAATAAATGGGTCTGGGTGGAAAGGAGATAAATACCTGATTAGTCTTTTGCATGACTCTATGGACACAGGCTTGGGTTTCAGTGCCCAGAGGCTAGTTCACTGTGTTGTAGTGGAAATGGAATGTAATATTAAAATAACATTATATCTGGTTTGTTTGGTAACAATGACGTATAATAACTAAAAAAACCTATTCTGAATAAGTCTCGCCAGTGCCAAAGTCACCCTGGCCTATACAGGAATATACTGTAGATCAGTACAGGGTAAATATAGCGTAGTTCTGCCCGGGCTGACATCTTTGGAGTGACAACGGATCTGCCCCAGTAGGTCAAAGGCCGTTCTTTAATGAGTGAGTGAACAGCGGTGTGAACTGGGAACGCTTTACTGACAATCTCAATCTCTAGGATCTGAAGGCCGATCAGAAGCACTGCAAGAAAGTACAGACAAGTGGTTTGAACTCCAGCTGAAATCACAGAGACAAGCCCTGTCACCCACCCGCCACTGATAAAAGCGCGGCTGGCAGGAAAAGGGTTAAGGGCCACTAACACTTCCCAGGGTCCTGAACATAGAGGCACCATTGGGAGAAAAACACCAATAAACAGACCCAAAAGGCAAAGCCCAACAGGCGAAGCCAGTGTTAGCAGACTCCATAGAGGCATTTATAACCCTCCTTAACACACACACACACACACACACACACACACACACACACACACACACACACACACACACACACACACACACACACACACACACACACACACACACACACACACACACCACACACACACACACACACACACACACACACACACACACACACACACACACACACGGAATGTCAAAAGCATAAATCCATTCCCCTTGCCGGCGCTAAGGCAGCAGTGTCCAGCTGGCCTGTGTAGCGTCAACACGAGCTCGTCCCGGATACTCAGGCCATTATTACATTATCACAATACATGTGGGCTGTGTGCTTCATTAAACTCAGTATGACTAATCTGTGCTATTTCAGGGAGAACCATAAAAAAAAAACATCCTCTGTCTCGTTGACTATGCCGTCCCAGGGAGGGGTAGCATTCTAGGAGTGAAAGCACTTCACTAAAATACAATTTTAGACTTATAAAATTAAGGGCTACACGCCATTACAGTTCAATAATACACCAACTCCAGAGCACTTTCTCCTTAATGTGCCAAGTGGTCTGAAAAGCCGAAAGGCAGAAAACCACCATTTTCAATTTAATCCCCACACTAGTCATTGAGCTACTCCGTAATCCTCAGGTCCGCCTAGTAAGTCTGATAATTACACTTATTGGACACCCATAATGATTAGCCTTTGGTTTCAGCCAAAGGCAGCAGATGCCATTTCATTGCATGCTTCCATCAAGTGGAAAACGAATCATGTGTAAGCCCAGCTCGTAAAGAGAGAGAAGGAGGGAAATTATTACTTTGCATGGGCGACACACTTGGCCACTGAACAAACTCTGCCCCGTCGCTTGCTTTCACTCTATAGCATAAAAAGTCAACTCTACAAACTGTAAGGATTCAAATTCTCAGCAGTAGTCTTTATACTACGTTATATACACTATGAAGAAATAAACTGAAAGAGTGACACAACGCCAAAAGGAAAAACACCAGAGACCTACCAAGTGACCAGTCAAAGGTGAAAGTAAAGTTTGCTACAGTAGACTGGCACAAAGAGTCCAAATGGAGGTGGAACAGGAGAGCACTAGTTATTGTACTCTACTTGGCCAACATGTTCACTTGGTCAATGTTCGTACAGGCAGGATATGAAGGGATTGCAATTCAAGTGTCAAGGTTGCTTTGTAACCTCTCAACAGTTTAGCATAAAAGACATGAAATGTCCTTTTCCTTGGCTGTAAGGTCTACCAGGTAGGAAGTGGTTTGTATCTACAACATTAACGCCTGTGTACTTCTGAATTCCTACTTACGCAGAAAGGGATAGGTCATTGCCCTGTATGCACATACAGTGACCCTCCAATGCATGCAGCTGTGCCTATCTTCCAGTCCAACTTGATTGTACTTGTGTTCCCACCATCAGAAGGAGTGGAAGCAGTAGCAGAGTTAGTAACTGGCTCTGGGACTTACTGGAAAGCGATCAGCAATTTGCCTTCATGTCTGAAACAGGTCAAGGCAGGTCCCCTCTATTTTTCTCCCTCGCTCTCTTTTCACAGACCCCACCTTCCAGATTACCATTCCACTGCTGCTACTTGTACTGCAGCTGGGGGAGCATTGCTGTTCAGACTCAGCGTTGCACCTCATTCCTTTGACACTCATTATATGTAGCCTACAGTGCATTTGGAAAGTATTCAGACCCCTTCCCTTTTCCCACATTTTGTAACATTGCAGCCCTATTCTAAAATGGATTAAATATTTATTGTTTTCCTCAATCTACACACTATGCCCCATTGTGACGAAACGAAAAACAGGTTGACATTTTCGCAAATGTATAAACAAATAAACAGAAATATCTTATTTACATAAGTATTCCTTTGCTATGAGACTAAAAATTGAGCTACGGTGCATCCTGTTTCCATTGATCATCCTTGAAATGTGTCTACAACCTTCATGGTAGAGCGGCCAGACGGAAGCCACACCTCTGTAAAAAGGCACAAGACAGCCCACTTGGAGTTTGCCAAAAGGCACCTAAAGACTCTTCGGACTGAATGCCAAGCGTCACATCTGGAGGAAACTTGGCACCATCCCTATGGTGAAGCATGGTGGCAGCATCATGCCGTGGGGATGTTTTCAGCAGCAGGGATTGGGAGACTAGTCAGGATCGAGGGAAAGATTAACGGAGCAAAGTACAGAGATCTTTGATAAAAACCTGCTCCAGAGCGCTCAGGACCTCAGACTGGGGAAAGGTTCACCTTCCAATAGGACAACGACCCTAAGCACACAGCCAAGACAACGCTGGAGTGGCTTCGGGACAAGTCTCTGAATGTCCTTGAGTGTCCCAGCCAGTGCCAGGACTTGAACCCGATCGAACACTCCCCATCCAACCTGACAGCGCTTGAGAGGATCTGCAGATAAGAATGGGAGAAACACCTCATATACAGGTGTGCCAAGCTTGTAGCGTCATACCCAAGAAGAGTCGAAGCTGTAATTCCTGCCAAAATGTGCTTCAAAGCACAAATATTTCAGTATTTCGTTTTTTTTTGTTAACATTTCTAAAAACCTGTTTTTGCTTTGTTATTATGGGGTATTGAGTGTAGACTGATGAGGGGAAATAACAATTTAATCAATTTTAGAATAAAAGACTAATAAATAAAAAGGGGTCTGAATACTTTTAACCATCTCTGCAGCTTGATTGGTGGAGTGCTGTAGAGATGGTTGTCCTTTTGGAATGCTCTCCCATCTCCACAGAGGAACTCTGGAGCTGATTCAGAGTGACCATTGGGTTCTTGGTTACCTCCCTGAACAATGCCCTTCTCCCCCGATTGCTTGGTTTGGCCAGGCGGCCAGCTCTTGGAAGAGTCTTGGTGGTTCCAAACTTCTTCCATTTAAGAATGATGGAGGCAACATCTAGGGAACCTTCAATGCTACAGATTTTTTTGGGTGGACTCCAATCCAGTTGTAGAAACATCAAGGATGATCAATGGAAACAGGATGCACCTGAGCTCAATTAGGAGTCTCATAGCAAAGGATCTGAACACTTACGAAAATAAGGCATTTCTGTTTAATACATTTGCAAGATTTTTTAAAATCTGTTTTTGCTTTGTCATTATGGGGTAGTGTGTGTAGATACATTTTTTACTCTATGTAAATGTATGTAATCAATTTTATAATAAAGCTGTGAAAAAAGTCAAGGGGTCTGAATACTTTCCAATTGCACTGTACATACAGTTGAAGTCAGAAGTTTACATACACCTTAGCCAAATACATTTAAACTCAGTTTTTCACAATTCCTGACATCACAGTAAAAATTCCCTGTCTTAGGTCAGTTAGGATCACCACTTTATTTTAAGAATGTGAAATGTCAGAATAATAGTAGAGAGAATAATTTATTTCAGATTTTATTTCTTTCATCACATTCCCAGTGGGTCAGAAGTTTACGTACACTCAATTCGTATTTGGTAGCATTGCCTTTAAATTGTTTAACTTGGGTCAAACGTGTCAGGTAGCCTTCCACAAGCTTCCCACAATAAGTTGGGTGAATTTTGGCCCATTCCTCCTGACAGAGCTGGTGTAACTGAGTCAGGTTTGCAGGCCTCCTTGTTCGCACACGCTTTTTCAGTTCAGCCCAAATATTTTCTATAGGATTGAGGTCAGGGCTTTGTGATGGCCACTCCCATATCTTGACTTTGTTGTCCTTAAGCCATTTTGCCACAACTTGGAAGTATGCTTGGGGTCGTTGTCTATTTGGAAGACCCATTTGCGACCAAGCTTTAACTTCCTGACTGATGTCTTGAAATGTTCCTTAAATATAGCCACAACTTTCCTGCCTCATGATGACACCTATTTTGTGAAGTGCACCAGTCCCTCCTGCAGCAAAGCACCCCCACAACATGATACTGCCACCCCGGTGCTTCACGGTTGGGATGGTGTTCTTCGGCTTGCAAGCGTCCCCCTTTTTCCTCCAAACATAACGATGGTAATTATGGCCAAACAGTTCTATTTTTGTTTCATCAGACCAGAGGACATTTCTCCAAAAAGTACAATCTTTGTCCCCATGCGCAGTTGCAAACCATAGTCTGGCTTTTTTATGGTGGTTTTGGAGCAGTGGCTTCTTCCCAGTGCGCATAATCAAAACAATCTTGAAGCATGGATTCCAAATTGGTCAGACCAGCGTTGCATAGACCTTAGCACATGTACTTCCTGTTTGAATTTCTGCCTATTGGAAGGGAGGAGCAAAATGGAGCCGTAATCTGATTTGCCGAAGGGCGGGTGGGGGAGGGCCTTGTAGGCATTTCGAATGGGGGAGTATCAGCGGTCTAGTATTTTACCAGCACGAGTACTACAGTCAATGTGTTGATAGAACTTCAGTAGCGTTTCACTCAAATTTGCTTTGCTTAAATCCTCAGTTACAATAAATGTGGTCTCAGGATATGTGGTTTCCAGTTTGCATAAAGTCCAGTGCAGTTCCTTGAGGGCCGTTGTGGTATCGGCTTGAGGGGGAATAGACACGACTGTGACTATAACCAAAGATAATTATCTTGGGAGGTAATATGGTCAGCATTTGATTGGGAGGTACTCTAAACTCAGCAAAAAAAAAGAAATGCCAATTTTTCAGGTCACTGTCTTTCAAAGATAATTCATAAAAATCCAAGTAACTTCCCAGATCTTCATTGTGAAGGGTTTAAAGACTGTTTCCCATGCTTGTTCAATGAACCATAAACAATTAATGAACATGCACCTGTGGAAAGGTCCTTAAGACACTAACAGCTTACAGACGGTAGGCAATTAAGGTCACAGCTATGAAAACTTAGGACACTAAAGAGGCCTTTCTACTGACTCTGAAAAACACCAAAAGAAAGATGCCCAGGGTCCCTGCTCATCTGTGTGAACGTGCCTTAGCCATGCTGAAAGGAGGCATGAGGACTGCAGATGTGGCCAGGGCAATAAATTGCAATGTCCGTACTGTGAGACGGCTAAGACAGCGCTACAGGGAGACAGGACGGACAGCTGATCGTCCTCGCAGTGGCAGACCATGTGTAAAAACACCTGCACAGGATCGGTACATCACACCTGTGGGACAGGTACAGGATGGCAACAACAACTGCCCGAGTTACACCAGGAACCCACAATCCCTCTATCAGTGCTCAGACTGTCCGCAATAGGCTGGACTGAGGGCTTGTAGGCCTGTTGTAAGGCAGGTCCTCACCAGACATCACCGGCAACAACGTTGCCTATGGGCACAAACCCACCGTCGCTGGACCAGACAGGACTGGCAAAAAGTGCTCTTCACTGACGAGTCGTGGTTTTGTCTCACCAGGTGTGATGGTTGGATTCGTGTTTATCGTCGAAGGAATGAGCGTTACACCAAGGCCTGTACTCTGGAGCGGGATCGATTTGGAGGTGGAGGGTCCGTCATGGTCTGGGGCGGTGTGTCACAGCATCATCGGACTGAGCTTGGTGTCATTGCATGCAATCTCAACGCTGTGCATTACATGTAAGACATCCTCCTCCCTCATGTGGTACCCTTCCTGCAGGCTCATCCTGGCATGACCCTCCAGCATGACAATGCCACCAGCCATACTGCTCGTTCTGTGCGTGATTCCTGCAAGACAGGAATGTCAGTGTTCTGCCATGGCCAGCGAAGAGCCCTGATCTCATTCCTATTGAGCACGTCTGGGACCTGTTTGATCGGAGGGTGAGGGCTAGGGCCATTCCCCCAAGAAATGTCCGTAAACTTACAGGTGCCTTGGTGGAAGAGTGGGGTAACATCTCACAGCAAGAACTGGCAAATCTGGTGCAGTCCATGAGGAGCAGATGCACTGCAGTACTTAATGCAGCTGGTGGCCACACCAGATACTGACTGTTACTTTTGATTTTGACCCCCCCTTTTTTCAGGGACAATTTTCCATTTCTGTTAGTCACACTTGTTCAGTTTATGTCTCTGTTGTCGAATCTTATGTTCATACAATATTTAAACATGTTAAGTTTGCTGAAAATAAACGCAGTTGACAGTGAAAGGACGTTTCTTTTTTTTGCCGAGTTTAGGTCGGGTGAACAAAAGGACTTGAGTTTCTGTATGTTATCACAATCACACCATGAGTTGTTAATCATGAAACATACACCACCACCCTTCTACTTCCCGGAGAGTTGTTTATTCCTGTCTGTGCGATGTATTGAGAACCTGTATGGACGGGGACAGTATATCCCGAGTGAGCCATGATTCCGTGAAACAGAGTATGTTACAGTTCCTGAAGTCTCTCTGAAAGGAGATCCTCGCCCTGAGCGTGTCTACTTTATTGTCTAGAGACTGAACATTAGTGAGTAATATACTCTGAAGTAGTGGATGGTGTGCATGCCTCCTGAGTCGGACTAGAAGTTCACTCCGAATACCTCTTCTCCGCCGGTGGCGTCTTGGAGCAGTCTCTGGGATAATTTCAATTGCCTTGGGGGTATGAACAAAGGATCCAATTCAGGAAACTCATAATCCTGATCATAATGCTGGCGAGTTACCACCGCTCTGATATCCAAAAGTTATTTCTGGCTATATGTAATAACACAAAAAACGTTCTGGGCTAATAATGTAAGAAATAACACACAAAAAAATACTGCAAAGTTGCTTACGAGCTAGAAGCAGAGCTGCTATGTCTGTCGGCGCCATCTTACTCTCTTAGTGCATCTTACTCTATCGGGGTAAAGTGAAATCGTAACTTTAGCCAGTTTGTGGAATCTTTGGAAAGCTCCCTTCCCATGTGAAGTAGATCTATGCAAATAATAATGGATGACGCCTGCCATCAATTAAGGCAATTTGAAGTTGTCTATCATGTATCAGGCTGATCATTCCCTGCTGTATTCACAATTTGAGCAATGACTTAAATACATTTGATGATTTATCCATAGAGGTCAAGTTTTGAAGATCATTCCAATTATGGCTGTCAACATAGTCTACTTAGGAACTAGCCCTTGATCATGACTCAGTTCCATTACATTACACATAAGTCATTGGACAAAGGCTCTTCTGTAGGTGGGTGACAAGACCCCACAAAAGTGTTGTCACTGAAAAATACTGTTGGCTGCTGTGTTAAAACAGTTTACAGTAAGTGTGTATTTTGCGTTTGTGAAATGTTGATGTGATATGAATGTAGAGGGATTTCTGTTCCTAGAACCATACCGCAATTGAGAATTGATTCACGTTTAGATGGGAGTATTTGGCTGTTATGGCTCCAGAGGCAATTCACCCCTTAAAACAGAACATGTAAGGTCCTTGGACTAAGGAGTAATGTTAAGCTCCTTTAGTCCAATACTGGGCTACTTGGGAACCAGCTAAAATATGATATGTCAAGTGTCAATATAGATAACGGGCTTTTACTGCCATCTTGTTTAGACCAGTTGACCTGTAATGTTTGTTTGTTTGTTTATATATATCTATATATATTTTTATTTTTTTTACTGTCTACTTTAGGCTATACTGGGAACTAAATCTTCAAAGTGACAGTGGACTGTAGCTGCCTTAAGTGGACAGTGGGATTTTTCGAATTGTGGAAAGGTGGCTGGCTACTAGTGTTGCAAATTAATTTAAAGAAATCGCCTGAGCCGGATGATACATCGTTCGAGGAAAATATTTATGTTCCTGTTCAGAAACCCCAACATTCCACCCAGAGACTGGCACATCCCCACTGAACATAAGTGTGCTAGCCACTCTTAATCATAATGATAAAGGCTACATTTAGTTACAGTGATCTACACACGCTTAAAACGAGGAGAACTTCAAACTCCTACACATTCTTAACCAGCTGGCTGCTCAGCAGGGCACAACGTTGTAGAAAGTTCAGATAGAAATATTGAAATACATGGATCTGTAAATATGTAGCACTGTACAAACATGTTCTCGGACTTGAATAATATGGAATCACATCACTTCTATTCGTGACATTTCATTCTGCAACATTCCACACGTTTGCCTACTGAACGTGGCCCAAGTTTTTAGCTGCAGTCCGGTGTTTCATGGAGGCTTCGTTTTAGCTGCGGCAGAAGAGCAGGGGGAGGAGGGGTAAAAACTTGCCGCAGTTCGGAGTGTGCCTGCCCGTGTCGAATTCGGGAAGTTACAGTACCATCGTTACATTAGTTCATTGATTTAGTAATACAAGTAGTTTTATATTCATCAAAACACTAGTTCACCTACCTTGCCATGAAAAGAAAATCTGCGATAGTCCCCAAATTGATTCGCTTTGTGTCGAAGAGTTCCGACAAGATGACTGTAGGTTTGAACCAAAGACTGAACACAAAGTTCTTTCACAGATTTTACTGGTACATCAGCGGGACAGGTTTTTTTTTCTCCTGAACTGCCTTCGTTGTTTCTTCCCTCCACTCCCTGCGCTGTAGGATCAAACCATCACATTCCACCGTGTCCCTAACAATGAAAAATGTGGGTTTTCCTTTGCGCCGGTGGACCCACCCCCCTGCATGACTAGTAGGGTCTGACAGTGACAAGAACGCCCTTCCCTGCTGTAGAGTCCTGCCTCTCCTCAAATCTAACTGAATAAAGAGCGAAACATGCCGAATTCAAAAGTGAAAAAGAACATGAGACTCTTTGAATATTAGAGCATAGGTTTCAACACATGGCGTTGCTTTCAAAATGATGACAGAGCAACAGACCTAAGTGGAATTAATGTAAGGAAGGCAGCAGTTTCAGATAACTTTGCAGAAGAAACGTGTGTATTAATTTGGTCTGTCAATGCACAATATGGGATATCATATCATTTACAAATGAATGAGTCTCTTTTCATAAAAGACTCATACATTTCAGGCCTTTGGGAATAGGAATAGGCTTTTTCCATAATTGGGTCACTCTGTAAAGTCTCCCGAGAATGGCATTTTGCCGTGGGTCGTGCAACTTTTTTTTGGCAACCACCTACCTGGTAATTTGGGGAAATCAAAATGCTGATACCTGGTTGCCCAGCTTGCCAACCACATTTCAAAATAATTGGCTGGCCCTGTATTGGTCCATATCTGGCCTGGCAATGGAAAAGCAGCAGTACAGTGCTAATCAATGTGGACCCAGAAAGAGGACTGTCTTCACCACAGACTTATATAATCAACTGTCATCACTAAGCAGAGAGGCCAAAGTGCATCTGTGTCTCACTGTATGCATGTGACAATAGGGGCCAATCAACACAATGCGCCTACACAGCAAGTGTTATTTGACTCCTCCCGCTGCCCATAGTCTTGGCTCAAACATGGCCCACACACATTTGATTGGCTATTTATTAACCAAAAGCTCCAGATGTTGGATGATTTATCCTACTGTCATAGGCTACACCTTCTCTTATTACGTTTCAGTTGCTGTGCCTGAAACTTAACCACGTAATAAAGTATTAGATAAAGTATTTTATCTGTGGAGTGTCTCGCCTCCCATCTACATTTAGTATCTACGTATTTAAGCAGTACATACTACTTTTTTAGCCAGCAGGAATTAACACTTTGATATGTAGACTAGACATGGTGTATAGAATTTGATTTGATTTGATTTTGATCATGTCTAGTCTAAAACTAGCCATGAGTTAGTTGGGTGATTCTCACAAAACTGGCACTTGGCAAAAAAGCCTTGAAAAATAAACACATTTCCACCATAATTCCTCTTGGATCAATATGATTAGGATCTGTAGTTAACTATTTTTGTATTTATTGGTATGTTTATTGATCAGATATTGTGCATTTTACCACAATTTCCACAACTACCAATGTAACAATTCTCATTACAGCAATAGTTTTCCAAAAAAGTCCCAAAAAGTAATAAACAAATACATTTGTAATATTTTTTTATATTCCTCACCTAATGAAAAACATAACACTGAAAACAAATATTTTTAAAATGTAAATATACAAATGTATTCTGAATGTTGTTTTTTTAATCATAATTACTTGTGTGTACATGTTATTTTTATGTACATATAATTGGATAAGGAACAAAAGGAACACTACCAGATTAAGCCAAAATTACTTGAGTGTACTTCTTATTTTTCGTAATATTTCCTAAATATTGGTGCATTACGCTAATGATAATCAGGTTTCGGATATCAAAATGCGTGTTTTGGTAATGAGTGTTTAATAGTTTGCCATATTTTATTTTTTTTTTTACTGAGCTCTATTAGAGATTCAGTAGCCCAATACATCATCAAACTCTGTAATTTCTTAATCTCAAATGACTTCCATAAAACTAAAATCACTGATCTTAATGTAATCGGCTAAAATACCCCATATTGTAGCATAAGTATAAGTACTCTAATTACGCGCATGTGTTTTCAAAAGTCAAAAGTAGATTTTGTCACTCCTGCTCCCCCTCTCTGGGGCTCGTTTTCGCCAGTTTATTCATTATTACACACACCTGCCACCATTGTTACGCACACCTGCGCCTCATGAGACTCACCTGGAGTCATCACCTTCCTGATTACCTCCCCTATATCTGTCACTCCCTTTGGTTCTTTCCCAAGGCATTATTGTTTCTGTTTATATGTTTCATGTCTGTACGCTACTCGTGTTTCTTGTTTTGTTCAATGTTTATTTATTAAATTCACTCCCTGTACTTGCTTCCCGATTATTAGCGTACACATTACAGATTTAAGCATAAAAAATAATTTTTTTTGAAAAAGTCATTTCTCCAAGGTCTTTAGAGGTAATATTGGTGCATTAGGACGTGGATATGTGTGGTTCTAATGTATTTCTAAATTTAACGACAACCTATGGGCAACTGGCATAACATGATATGCCTATAAAGTATCTAAATATGTGGGACATGGACGAAAAACTGTCTTGGGATATCAAACAACAGTATAGGTAAGTACTAAAACAGGTACACATGTCAAAATGGGGGATGTTCTCCTTTAGCCATTTTCTGCAGTCAAATGACCAATGCGCCCACTAGTGGCCTCATGGGTGGGATGTTATTAATATTCTTCATAATTTCATAATGAATAAATACATTTTTTTATGCTGAAAAGCCAATTTTTCTATGTCAAACCGTTTTTCTATATTTCAGTCTTTTGTAATGTACAGTGCATTTGGAAAGTATTCAGACCCCTTCACTTTTTGTTACGTTACAGCCTTATTCCTAAATGGATTACATATTTTTTTCCCCTCATCAGTCTACACACAATACCCCATAATGACAAAGCAAAAACAGTTTTTTAGAAATGTTTGCTAATTTATAAAATAAAAAAAACGAAATACCTTTTTTTCATAAGTATTCTGACCCTTTGCTATAAGATTTGTAATTGAGCCCAGGTGCATCCTGTTTCCATTGATCATCCTTGAGATGTTTCTACAACTTGAATGGAGTCCACCTGTGGTAAATTCAATTGATTGGACATGATTTGGAAAGACACACAAATGTCTATATAAGGTCCCACAGTTGACAGCACATGTCAAAGCAAAAACCAAGCCTTGAGGTCGAAGGAATTGTCCGTAGTGCTCCGAGACAGGATTGTGTCCAGGCACAGATCTGGGGAAGGGTACCAAAACCAATTCTGCAGCATTGAAGGTCCCCAACAACACAGTGGCCTCCATCATTCTTAAATGGAAGAAGTTTGGAACCACCAAGACTCTTCCTAGAGCTGCCACCCAGGTCAAACTGAGCAATCGGGGGAGAAGGGACTTCGTCAGGGAGGTGACCAAGAACCCGATGGTCACTCTGACAGAGCTCCAGAGTTCCTCTGTGGCGATGGGAGAACCTTCAAGAAGGAATACCATCTCTGCAGCACTCCACCAATCAGGCATTTATGGTAGCGGGGCCAGATGGAAGCCACATGACAGCCCACTTGGAGTTTGCCAAAAGGCACCTAAAGGACTCTCAGACCATGAGAAACAAGAGTTTCTTGCCAATTGTCACGTCTAGAGGAAACCTGGCACCATTCCTGCAGTGAAGCTTGGTGGTGGCAGCATCATACTGTAGGGATGTTTTTCAGCGGCAGGGACCGGGAGACTAGTCAGGATCGAGGGAAAGATTAACAGAGCAAAGTATAGAGAGATCCTTGATGAAAACCTGCTCCAGAGCACTTAGGACATCATATTGGTGTGAAGGTTTTCCTTCCAACAGGACAACGACCCTAAGCACACAGCCAAGACAACACCGGAGTGGCTTCGGGAAAGGTCTCTGAATGTCCTTGAGTGTCCCAGACAGAGCCCGGACTTGAACCCGATTGAACATCTCTGGAGAGACCTGATAATAGCTTTGCAGAGACGCTCTCCATCCAACCTGACAGAGCTCGAGAGGATCTGCAGAGAAGAAGGGGAGAAACTCCCCAAATACAAGTGTGCCAAGCTTGTAGCATCATACCCAATATGACTTGAGGCTGTAATCGCTGCCAAAGGTGTCGCTGCCAAAGAGTCAAGGTTCTGAATACTTGTGTAAATGTGGTCATTTTTTTTTTTAGAGTGTAGGTTGATGAGGGGAAAAAACAATTGAATACATTTTAGAATAAGGCTTTAACGTAACAAAATGTGAAAAAAGCCAAGGGGTCTGAATACTTAACGAATGCACCTTTATGGTAGAGTGGCCAGAGTGTAATATTGGGATGCAAACTCAAAATTGAACACATTTCATCTCTATATCTGACATGGTACAGGTGTCTTCTTTTTTAAGCCCATAACCATGTGTGAGAAGTATACATTTGTTTCAAAGTAGATTTGTTTAAGACTACCAAGAAACCCTCTGTGTAACCCTGATTTAGCTCACTGCAGTAAAAGGTGTGGGGGTTGCTCCATATTGTGGCTTTAAGTAAATTAAATGGGGTTTGTATATCCATATTTATTGACAACTCCTACTTAGTCAAATAACCAATGTTTTACAAAAAATCTGTACAATAGCTGTAAGCAGTGGTCCTAGTAAATAATAAAAGTTTCCAGCACAGCACACCCATTGACTAATATTGGTTGTACAGAATACATTCCTAATATTGAGTTTCACCCCCTTTTGCCCTCAGAACAGCCTCAATTTGTCGAGGCATGGACTCTACAAGGTGTCGATAGCGTTCCACAAGGATGCTGGCCCATGTTGACTCCAATGCTTCCCACAGTTGTCAAGTTGGCTGGATGTCCTTTGGGTGGTGGACAATTATTGATACAAATGGGAAACTGTTCAGTGTGAAAAACCCAGCAGTGTTGCAGTTCTTGACACAAACCGGTGTGCCTGGCACCTTCTGCCATACACCGCACATAAATATTGTGTCTTGCCCATTCACAATCCATGTCTTAATTGTCTCAAGGGTTAAAAATCCAGTCTTCTCCCCTTCATCTACACTGATTGAAGTGGACTTAACAAGTGACATCAATAAGGGATTTTAGCTTTCAACGTTTCAGTCTATGTCATGAAAAGAGCAGGTGTCCTTTTGTGTTTTATTCAAATAAGTTTGTTTTTTCTGAAGTAACATTTTATTAAATAACCCGAGAATTGAGTAGGGACGCATTTCAGTAATGAGAATTTGCAGTGCGAATGTGCAAAATTCAGGCAGAAGAAATGTTAAATGTATTTGTATTAACAATAGTCTTCAGAACAATAGTTGATTGTTGCAGATGCATTATAGTTTTCAAACTCAATTTGTCATTGCCAAAGTTAAAACTGGTTTCATGAGAGTCACCCAGCTAGCTTTTGTTTCTGGAGTCATTTTCATTTAAGGGCTTCTAAAATGGGTTTGTTTATGAGGTCAAAAGCAGAGGAGGAAGAGCACGGAAAACAGTTTTCCCTCTAATCGTTGCGCAACTGAACATGAAAAACGAAGTCCTTCATTGCTTAGTGTAATTAAAAATCTGTGGTTGAGCGTCATTATGATCGCTGAAACAGTAGGATGAACATATTTCATATCCAGAGTACCCACGTATCCGTGACCTTTTATGAGGCTGCAGTGACTAAACTGTTCTGTAATAAAAACACACCTTGATGGAATCTCACAGAGAATCCATTGTGTATCCCTCGTTAAAACAAGCTGCATTCAACCCCATTAAATATAATACTCTTGGCAGATTGTCTAAATTGCTGTGATCATATTGTTTTACACAAGGGGAGGTGAATGCAACATTCATACGGTAGCTGTCTGTCATTGCTGAAGACAGAAAATAGGTAAAAATAATCAAAGAAATGAAATCCCATCATAAGTCTTATTAGCTGTTGGATGTTCACATCCAGACACCAACAAAAAACGTGTCAGGAAAGTGAATGACAACCATCCTTGTAATTTGCGTGCGCGAGTGTGTGTGTGTGTGTACATGTATGGGATATGATTATGAGTCTGTGTGTACATATATGTGTGTTTACATGTATGTGCGTGTAAGAAAGAGAGGGTGCACTTAAAAAATCATCAGATTCTACAGGGACTGGTGTGCTCTGTAGTCAGAGAGGGCTATACATATCCTGGTATACCCTTGAAGGAGAGGCAAAAGGAAGGAGGACACCACTGGAAACGAGCCAAGAGACGGAGAGAAGGAAAAGCAGAAAACCAGTAATAGAGAGGAAGAGAATGATTGAGAGAAAAAGAGAAAGGGAGACAGAGGTTGAGAGAAAGTAAGACTGGGGAGAGGTAGAAGACACAAGAAAGATAATAAAGGTATTGGAAGAGTTGTGTAAATATCCTTCATCACCAACAGCCATTGGTAACAATACTTAACGTCTGCAGGTGTAAAGCTTTAGAACTTGGTAAAAGCATTTATAATGTCATATAATGTGTTACATCTTTATGCATCAAAATTGAAACGGATTGAAAATGACTGCATGGTAATAATACATGGGTCACATATGTTCAAGTCTTACCATGCGATATACTGTAACTGCATGATGATGCATGAATACTTCAGGCTAGGTTAAGTGCTATCTAAGCATCTAGACTCATCCATGTCATATAGACAAGAGTGTTGAAGTGATGCGTTGCATAAACCTAAGGCAGTTTGAAGGAGCATGCTTATAGTAACAATTCCCAGAAATGAATCAGTGCCTTCTCTCACAACCAGTTTCATAGGAAGAAAGAGAAGATGATTCTGTTACTCTGCTCTCCCTTACCTCACCTCGCTCATCAACTCATCCTTGACCGCTGGCTACGTCCCTTCCGTCTTCAAGAGAGCGAGAGTTGCACCCCTTCTGAAAAAACCTACACTCGATCCCTCCGAAGTCAACAACTACAGACCAGTATCCCTTCTTTCTTTTCTCTCCAAAACTCTTGAACGTGCCGTCCTTGGCCAGCTCTCCTGCTATCTCTCTCAGAATTACCTTCTTGATCCAAATCAGTCAGGTTTCAAGACTGGTCATTCAACTGAAACTGCTCTTCTCTGTGTCACGGAGGCTCTCCGCACTGCTAAAGCTAACTCTCTCTCTGCTCTCATCCTCCTAGACCTATCTGCTGCCTTTGATACGGTGAACCATCAGATCCTCCTCTCCACCCTCTCCGAGTTGGGCATCTCCGGCGCGGCCCACGCTTGGATTGCGTCCTACCAGGTGGCGTGGCGAGAATCTGTCTCCGCACCACGTGCTCTCACCACTGGTGTCCCCCAGGGCTCTGTTCTAGGCCCTCTCCTATTCTCGCTATACACCAAGTCACTTGGCTCTGTCATATCCTCACATGGTCTCTCCTATCATTGCTATGCAGACGACACACAATTAATCTTCTCCTTTCCCCCTTCTGATAACCAGGTGGCGAATCGTATCTCTGCATGTCTGGCAGACATATCAGTGTGGATGACGGATCACCACCTCAAGCTGAACCTCGGCAAGACGGAGCTGCTCTTCCTCCCGGGGAAGGACTGCCCGTTATGTGATCTCGCCATCACGGTTGACAACTCCATTGTGTCCTCCTCCCAGAGTGCTAAGAACCTTGGCGTGACCCTGGACAACACCCTGTCGTTCTCTACTAACATCAAGGCGGTGACCCGATCCTGTAGGTTCATGCTCTACAACATTCGCAGAGTACGACCCTGCCTCACACAGGAAGCGGCGCAGGTCCTAATCCAGGCACTTGTCATCTTCCGTCTGGATTACTGCAACTCGCTGTTGGCTGGGCTCCCTGCCTGTGCCATTAAACCCCTACAACTCATCCAGAACGCCGCAGCCCGTCTGGTGTTCAAACTTCCCAAGTTCTCTCACGTCACCCCGCTCCTCCGCTCTCTCCACTGGCTTCCTGTTGAAGCTCGCATCCGCTACAAGACCATGGTGCTTGCCTACGGAGCTGTGAGGGGAACGGCACCTCCGTACCTTCAGGCTCTGATCAGGCCCTACACCCAAACAAGGGCACTGCGTTCATCCACCTCTGGCCTGCTCGCCTCCCTACCTCTGAGGAAGCACAGTACGCGCTCAGCCCAGTCAAAACTGTTCGCTGCTCTGGCACCCCAATGGTTGAACAAGCTCCCTCACGACGCCAGGACAGCGGAGTCAATCACCACCTTCCGGAGACACCTGAAACCCCACCTCTTTAAGGAATACCTAGGATAGGATAAAGTAATCCTTCTAACCCCCCCCCCCCCCCCCTTAAAAGATTTAGATGCACTATTGTAAAGTGGCTGTTCCACTGGATATCATAAGGTGAATCCACCAATTTGTAAGTCGCTCTGGATAAGAGCGTCTGCTAAATGACTTAAATGTAATGTAAATGTAATGAAAATGTACTTTGCAATCAAACCCAGTTTAATATTCAGGATTTAAATATTCTCCTGTATTTAGAATAAATATGTCAAAACATGCATTTGTGTTATGAATACAGCAGTGGGAGTCAAATCACATCCGTGCTTCAAAGCTTTGACCATTCCACATAGTCTATTAGTCTATGAATTGAAGGCAGGTTGATTTATCATATTTATTTGAATTAAAGACAGGTGGAATTCTGCTCTGTTACACAAATTCTCTACAAAATGTCAGCATGTAGCCTCACTACTCCAGAGGTACAGTATGTACAGTAAACCTCAGTGCCAGCTCCTATCTGGAGGTGAACACAGATCAGTCTTTAACAGTTCACCCTTGCATGCCCAACCACTGTAGGAGCACATTCCATTGCGGTAAATCTGTCTCGGCAACTACAGTATATAGCCTGCCAAAAACGTTTCATCCCAGCCCAGCAGCCCTACCGCAAGGCAAAGCCCTACCCATTTATCTTTTCTTTCCTGCTTCGTCTTAAGTGGGCCTGTGCTTACGGCGAGGCCCGTGGAGATAAAATATCCTTCCAACACTTTCATGTCTGCCAGAAAGGAGAGGCTGGGGATGAAACGGGAGCGACCGTGAAAGGTGTTCACCAGGAGGCGTTCCAGCAGCCTCTCTCTGGAATGCAACCCCAAGCGTCTCCCGACCGTCTCCACGCTATCCCATAAAACCTCTGGGCTCCTGCCAACATTTTCCTGGTGCTATGCACACCTGGACCCAGTCAGGGAGTCCTCGACTCATCCAAAGGGTTTGGGAAGTTGGGAGATGGTGAATTCCATAGGTTGACCTATGCAACAACACATATCATCATCAGACAAAGCTGGCCTCCATGCATCAGTGTTGATAGATATGAAAGGCAGTGTAGAGATGGAGAATATAGTAAGTGATGGTTGGTGGAGGCTAAAATGTGTACACTTCTATGCTTTTTTGTCTACCATAGCCAATCACGTAGTACATCTCCCTTCTTAAAAGCCTGCTGTCCTGATGATTTTTCGTTCTTGACTATAAACTAAGAGACTGGCAGACAACCTGGCAAGGCAGGTATGTACACTCTCCAACCAACCAGTGTTAATTGATCAATTAAGTGCCAGGGAGAAAAGAAAACCAGCAGGACTGCAGAACTCGAAGGCCTGAGCTGTACCTCTGCTGTATTATCCTAACTTACACACACACACACACACACACACACACACACACACACACACACACACACACACACACACACACACACACACACACACACACACACACACACACACACACACCACACACACACACCCCCCTATATGGTTAATAGTATCAACTGCTGTACTCCTCCTGTTTGTATGACACTGTAAAGTCTCTTTCAGATGTGTGTCTTTAATCCAATAAGGTCTTGCCATAACAGCTGTAAGAAACACTACCCTTGGGTGTGACAGTCTACACTACATTTAATGTACTGAGACTACAGAACCCACTATTCTACCACAGCCTAGACCAGGAGTTCCCAAACTGGAGGTGAACAATGCCCCAAGGGGTGCACATTTTGGTTTTTGCCCTAACACTACACAACTGATTCAAATAATCAACTTATCATCAAGTTTATCTCCCAAAGAAAATGTTGCTCCACACCCAATGTTCACTCTCAAGGCGTAGTAAAAACGGCAATTTTATACCCTCTAGTGGCTGAGTATGTCGGTCTTGATAACCATAAAGTCTCTATATTGTGTTCTCTGCCAACCTTAATAACAGCAATATGGTTAGAGCTTATGCTTAACCTTAAACCAGGAATTACACTGGTGGCAGTGGCACCAAGATGGTTGGTGCATTGGTATATATGGGCATGTGCCTGTATGGACCCATGTATTTAAGCATAGGGGAAAGTAGTGCAAGGAGAATGTCATTAACCACTGAGAGAAATCCAGAAGAAGGCTGCAAAGCCGAAACGTCTGTGTACGCTATCCCTGATGCAGTGAAAATAATAAAAACAAAGAAAAATTAAGGAAGCTTTATGCAACATCTTTTTGAGTACAGACCCCACACCGTTTATTTGTTCAATTTCTGCTGCTATTCACAGGTTTCACGCACCAGCCAAGCTTCTGTGAGAGCATGATGGTTCCCTTTTGATTAGTTTTCAGGGTCATAAAATAGGACTTCACACAGTGGGACACAGCATGCTATCATGTCTGTTGTGACTCGGCACTATACATTGAGGGAAGCAGCAGGCACCAGTGCAGGCAATAAACCTACATTCTTACCACTCAGTCTTAGAGTATCTGGTCTGCTTTTATTGTGATCTGGATAGGGAAACAATAACCCCAGTCATAAGCCTGATTCACACTATCGTGCTGAACCGAGCCAATCCAAGCCAAGCTGTACTGGGCTGGCATGGCATCCGCCATAGTTGCTGGAACTGTACTAAAAAGGACAATGTGAAAAGAAAATATCTGAGCCAGCATAGTATGGTTCCCATCGACCTTATAGTGTGAATCAGGCAATAGTGTAGCAGCAGAAAGTGAGAGCTGTAACAGGGACTCAAACCGTAGCCCCTAATGTACTATACCAAAAAAGGCCAAGCCTTTGGTAGAGACAGTACAACGCTCATGTACACTGGTTACAAGTGTACTCACACATTCACACTCTACCATACACTCAAAAACGTGAGGTTGGAATAATACTGTGAAATTGTGAAAATTATGATAATGTGCTTTTAGTGTAATAGCTGTTTGAAAAGACTGCCTGAAATATCAGCCAATTTTGGTGGGATGAAGTTTTGGCCTGCCTGGTGAGATCACCAGGTGGTAAATGAGTTTATAGACCAATAATAAAGAAACGTAGCAGGCGTAGAAAGCTGCCTTAGCAGAGTTTTTCAGGGGAAAAGGAAGTTAGATTGAAAATACTGTATCCCTGAAAACACATTTTTCAGTCCTAGCAACATTTTTGCTTGAGAAATTGCTCTTTGCTAAGAAGCTCTTTCTGACGATTTTAATTGAAATCAATCACAGTAAAGTACTTAATTGTTATCCAGAATGATTTGGTATCCCATAGGGCGACGCACAATAGGGCCAGCGTCGTCCGGGTTCGGCCGGAGTAGGCCGCAATTGTAAATAAGAATTTGTTCTTAACTGACTTGCCTAGTTACATTTTTTTTTATTAAATTCAGAGGAAAACTGCTGCATTGGACCTTCAACAATATCACCCAGTTGAGGAGAGAGTGACAAAAAGACCAAAGCACAGAGTATGTTTCAGTCTCTTGCGCCACCCTGTGGTTATAATGTGGGATGGCAATAGTTCCCGTAAAGGACTAATTCATTATAATGTGGTCCAGACAAAGGCAGCTGCAAAGTGCATCTGTAGAGCCCTGAGGGAGTCTTCGAATGCTAGTAATATTACTAAGGTTGTAAAATAAATATTAAAGGGGCAATCTGGGATAAAAAAAAACAACAACGCATTTAACCAACCTCTTTTTGGTAAACTGCTGAGGGATGGGGCTAGAGAAATGTAACCACTCTCAAATGCCTAGACGGAAAAATAGATACACAGACTGACCATCCATGAGATCAAAATGATAGTTTAGACCATGTTTGAAGCTATACAATGTTTGTTTACAAACAGAGTAATACAAACTTATTTTTTTGGGTTCTGATGGGCTAAGACGGTTGAACTAAGCTCATGAGGCATTTCTAAGTTATATTCTGCAAGAGTCAAGGGCTATCTATCATTCATTTAAAAAGTTAAAAAATGGATGTACCAATCTTGGATTGCCCCTTTAATGGAACTGAAAGTGGCACTGAGACATTTTTCTCGGGTCTCTTGCTGGATTTTTTCCATCGCCATTATTGTAAATGCAATTAAATAATCAGAGATATCCATACATGGCCTGGGCCCGGGTTCCCAAAAGCCTCTTAAGGCTTATTAGAGCATTCATAGGAGCAGAATTAAATAGTTTCCGAGCTGTTTCCCAAAACCATCGCCATTAACGTTACAGTTGAAAACGCTCTCTCAGACCACTCGTTGAACAGCTAAGTGCGTCATTATATGTTTTTTTTGGCCCACTAAACATAGAACCACATGGTTTATCCGTCTCTCTGTGACCGGAGATATCTTCAGACAACAAACTCAAAGTTTCCAATGTCTCTGCAATTTATACAAACAAGCAACGTAAATGTTCATGTTCTAAGTGGTTGAGTATAGAAGCCTCGTCCCTACTATAATATATGGTCTGTTGTAACCAACTATCACTGTCATCATACCATGCATACAATGAACAAACGCAGAGAGTTCATTGTTGCCTAAAGCACAAACAGACTTGGTAAAGGGTACACTGCTAGGCCCAGTTCAAACGCAGCCTAGAGATTGCATATTCTACAGTCATCCACAGTTGCAGGTCACAAAATATGACACAACTATTGTACCCCATCAGAACCCAAAATACAAGCTTGTTTTGAGGATGTCATGGACTTTCAGTCCTTGTATCTAGAGCTCTGTATATGAATTTGAGAGGAGTTACTTTTACCTAGCCCCATTTCTCCTCAGCTGTTTACCAAAATAAGTGGCAAATTGCATACTTTAACTTTAAGCCAATGATATTGGATTTGAGGTTTTTGAAGCAGATGGCCTGAGGGGGAGAAGAATAACAGCCGTTAATGACTAATAGTACAAGATAGCTATTAGCAATGTTGTCTTAGGGATAACATTACACCACAGTCGGTGTGAGAGAAAGCTGCGGTCCTGGTATGTCCTGATTAGACTAAGTAAGAACATCACTCCTTAAAGCTACAGTCTGCGATTAAAAAACAACAACAAAGTGGACGGCACCACTTATTTTGGTATGCAGCTAAAGGCTATGGAAAAGTAACCCCACTTAAATCTATAGATAGTGCTCCAAGACTGGATGTACCAATCTCAGACTGTAGCTTTTATCAAGAAAGTCTAACAATAAGTGTAAGAGTTTTGCTTTATGCAAATAGTCTGGGTAGCCATTTTATTAGCTGTTCAGGAGTCTTATGGCTTGGGCGTAGAAGCTGTTTAGATGCCTCTTGGACCTAGACTTGGAGCTCCGGTACCGCTTGCCGTGCGGTAGCAGAGAGAAGAGTCTATGACTAGGGTGGCTGAAGTCTTTGACAATTTTTAGGGGCTTCTTCTGACACCGCCTGGTATAGAGGTCCTGGATAGCTTCACTATCTTGCGTGCGGACTAGCCTATAGCCTATGTTCTGTTCAGCTTGAGAAGGAGAGCACGAATATCCACACTATGAGGAGATTTCATTTAAAGTCCCTCTTTTTAACACACCTGCACATTAATTTGTTTCTCCTTTTCCATACAATCCATTACATACAATTGCACTAAATATGATTTGAATAATGCAAGATATTAAATCCCAGCAGTCTTTAAAATGACATTCAGGAGAAAAAGATTTTCAATAGTTGTTCTTAATTCGTGTTACGTTCTGTCACGTCCTGACCATAGTAAGTTGTTATTTTCTTTGGTAGAGTGGTCAGGGCGTGACAGGGGGTGTTTGTCCGTTTTGTATTTCTATGTTTAGTTTCTTGTTTTGTATTTCTAGGTTAGTTTTTGTTTGGCATGACCTCCAATTAGAGGCAGCCGGTTGACATTGTCTCTAATTGGAGGCCATATTTAAGTTGATGTTTGTCCCACTGGTGTTTTGGTGGGTGAGTAAGTTTATGGTTTATTGCATTAGTTTCATGACTGAATAAAAGATGTAGAACTACGATCACGCTGTGTATTGGTCCGATCCTTCCGAAAGCCCTGACACGTTCGTCTGAAGGATGAGACCAAGGTGCAGCGTGGTAAGCGTACATCTTTCACTTTATTAGATGAACTTCGACAAAACAAAGAAAATACAAAAAAATGAACGTAAAGTTCTGCAGGCTTCAAAGCAGCTATACAAAAACAAGATCCCACAAAAACCCAGTGGGAAAAGGCTGCCTAAATATGATACCCAATCAGAGACAACAAATAACAGCTGCCTCTGATTGGTAACCATATCAGCTCAACATAGAAATACAAAAACATAGATATACATAATCTAGAATGTCCACCCAAATCACACCCTGACCTAACCAAATAGAGAAATAAAAAGGCTCTCTACGGTCAGGGCATGGCAATTCGTTCAAAAAAAATTATAATTGGAATATAATATTGGAATGGAATATAACTAATAACATGAAATAATATTGGAATATAACATTTAATAACAATAACTTAACTAATTAATTCAGTGTAACATTGATGTGGCAATTCTCTTATGCTCTGCTATTGAACGATTATAATTTGTACATAGGTCACTGTATCCCCAGTAAAATTGGAGCACAACTCATGAGCCCACCTCCTGCACTGCTCACACCTAATCCAGTCCCAACCTGTGACTGAAAACAGGGGGAGAGATGCCAACTGAAAAGCTCTCTTAAAAATGTAGCCAGCTATCTAGCTATATGAAATAAAATGCTGTGTAAAATAGCTTAAAGGCTATAAAGTAGCATTAACTGTAAAGCTATGTCACTAGTGGAAACATTTACAACTGAAATTAAGTTATGTTATCTTTTTAATGTATTTTACATCAGACGATCTGGTAGTAAGGTTGCTACAGTAGCTAGCACTCCTAACAGTTTATTCTAACTAACTAGCTGGCTAGCATTTACTGTGAGTGAAGCTGCTAACTAGCAGGTTAGCATAATCTAGCGCTAACTGGGTTAGACATTGTCTAAATGACAGGTAGAAACACATTCATAACCATAAAGGGGTAACCTGCCCCCAGGGGCCAGTTACCACCTAGTAAGGGGGTAACTTGAATGAGTAGGTGTATCCAAACTTTTGACTGGTACTGTGTATATATATGTTGTCTCTCTACTCCAGCACTTTGGATGTGAAATGATACAATGGCTACGAAGTTAAAGTGAAGACTGTCAGCTTTAATTTGAGGGTATTTTCATCCATATTGGGTGAATTGTTTAGAAATTACAGCACTTTTTCTACATAGTCCCCGCATTTTAGGGTACCAAAAGTAACGGGACAAATTCACTTATGTGTATTAAAGTAATAAAATGTAACTATTTGGTCCCATAATCCTAGCGTGCAATGACTACATTAAGCTTGTAACTGTACAAACGTGTTGGATGCATTTGCTGTTTGTTTTGGTTGTGTTTCAGATTATTTTGTGCCAATAGGAAATAATGCTAAATAATGTATTGTGTCATTTAGGAGTTAGTTTTATTGTAAATAAGAATAGAATATGTTTTTAAAGACTTCTACATTAATGTGGATGCTACCATAATTATGGATAATCCTGAATTAGTAGTGAATAATGATGAGTGAGAAAGTTACAGACAAATATCATGCCCCCAATACATGCTAACCTCTCACCATTGCAATAAAAGGGGAGGTTAGCATTTTTGGAGGGGTATGACTTTCTCACTCATCATTATTCACGATTCATTCAGGATTATCTGTAGCATCCAAAAGATTCATTCTGCTAATATGTAAAATGACTTAGAATTGCATGACATTTTTATAAAAGGCTATTGTTTCTCAGACCTGTAAATACAATGACAGATTCATGCAATGCTTTTACTATAAATAAAGGAGATCTTTCCACCCCTACTCTGTTCCACGGTGGTCTGCGAACCCACAACCAGACCTTCTGGCCGGCAGCCCTGTGGCTATCAACACTTCTGTCTTGCCATAAAATGCTTACACAATTTCAAAAACTGCATATCTAAGGCTCTGGTCTGTCCAATAAGTGGGGGTAAATGGTAAACATGCTCTCTGCTATCCACGTTATATTTTTTATTTTGGGTATAGGGGAGGGTCACCTTTTTTAAGCGTCAGGGAGGGTTTAGGTAAAATATGTTTTGCTGAAAGGGGAGGACCATCCATTTTCATTTCAGAGAGGTCCGATTTTCAGAGAGGTGTCTTCTTATAAATAACGTTCACAACCCTTACTATGCTCGTTACCAATGAGTAGATGGGATGGGGCAGGACATGCAGTGCGTCAAGCATCTCAAATAAAACCAAAAAACTGTCTACACAGACGCCCGGACTACGGAGATGCCGGTTGATGAGCGGGAGCAGCTTGGATGAAATGATTGAATAACACTTATGTGTACATTTATTTCGTTGCGCTCGCACACGCAACCTGGGCGGTCTAGTCACGGAGTCAAGCGCTTCATGGTGGATTCATTAGAGGAGTTTCTCTAGTTTCAAGAAACTTTATTCTAATATGTACATGTACTAGGCTATAGATACAGTATGTTTACGATTGTAGCCTAAAATACGCTGATTTCAAGATAATAGTGTGGAACACACACACTTGGAAAGACTAACGCAGTGAGAAAGGAGCCACGCACTCAGGTAAGCGCATCTTTCTTACTATTTTCTAATAAAATGTAATTATATTGTTACGTATGAGAACATCACCTTTTTTTTTTTACAAAGTTGCCAAGTAAATGCTATTATACAAAGACTAGGATAGGTGCTAATATTGTACTATTCTGCTTGAGATTTCAAATGTTTTGCACTGATCTTTATTACCTGTGAAAATGTTTGTTAATTTATAATTATTTATTGTATAAAGGTTAAAACAAATGTGCACACATGGCGAACATCTTTCATTGCATTTATAATAAATGTCTAGAGCCATGCAGAGAAACCTAAATTATTTCATACAGTATTCGAAAACATTGTACAAGCAGTTCTTAAAAGGGCAATCTGGGGTGGTACATCCTTTTTTTTTTACTTTTAAAATAATTATTTATAGCCATTTATTCTTGAAGAATTTATAAATACCTCATGAACTTAGTTTAACTTTCTTAGTTCATCTTGTTATAATCTTGTTTTATTCCATTGTTTGTCCTTGCATCCATAGCTCCTTCAATGAGTGGTTACAATTTTTCCAGCAATACTGCTCAGCTGTTTACCAAAAATGTGTTGTTTGAATCCCAGATTGCACCTTTCAGCGAGACAGGCCTTTCTCTGTGCTGGTTGCTGTTAATAAGCAGAATCTACTGCACACCCAAAACCGATTAGTGAAGGTGCTGTATGCAAAATGCAAAACTGGAAAAACAGGAAAATAGGGTCCTGTAGACTCAGCCCTAATTTGTGTGCTCTCTGACACCCGGAGTTGCATGGTAAATGGCCCAGGAACACAAGGAAAGCACAATGCACAAGGACTAACTAGCCAGCCTGTCCCCTGCTGAGGGGCCAAAATGTATCTCTGCTACAGTATCCAGAGGACTGAGTATTGAATGAGTGATAGAAAAGCACTATATTATCCATATTTAGTATCTATTGTTCACTGAGGATAACTCTGATGCTATCTAAAGTGAATAAAAATATAAACGCAACATGTAAAGTGTTGGTCCCATGTGTCATGAGCTGAAATAAAAGATCCCAGAAATGTTCCATTTGCACAAAAAAAGCTTATTTCTCTCAAATTTTCTACACAAATTTGTTTACATCCCTGTTAGCGAGCATTTCTCCTTTGCCAAGATAATCCATCCACCTGACAGGTGTGGCATATCAAGAAGCTGATTCAACGGCATGATCATTACACAGGTGCACCTGCTGCTGGGGACAATAAAAGGCCACTCTAAAATGTGCAGTTTTCTCACATCACAATGCAACAGATTTCTCCAGTTTTGATGGATCATGCAATTGGCATGCTGACTGCAGGAATGTTCACCAGTGCTGTTGCCAGAGAAATGAATGTTAATTTCTCTACCATGAGCCGCTTCAAGCATTGTTTTAGAGAATTTGCAGTAGGTACAACCGGCCTCACAACCGCAGACCACGTGTAAAGCGCTATGTGGGTGAGCGGTTTGCTGATGTCAAGGTTGTGAGCAGAGTGCCCCATGGTGGCAGTGGGGTTTTGGTATGGGTAGGCATAAGCTACAGACAACGAACACAATTGCATTTTATCGATAGCAGTTTTAATGCCCAGAGATACCGTGACGAGAAAATGGCGCCAGAGCAGAAGGCAGACGTTTTACATGCCCCCAACCGATTGTGTTTTTTTGTTCGTTTATCTGCGTTGTTTGTAACTTATTTTTTTACTATTTTGTACATAATGCTGCCGCTACCGTCTCTTATAACCAAAAATAACTTCCAGACATCAGGATTGCATTACTCACCAAGGACTAGCAGAATCCTTTTTCTTCTTTCATGAGCCCGAGGCGGAGGATATACGGCTCCCTCGGGAACAGGCCCCAACCCCAGTGATCTGCGTGAAGAGGAGGCGGAGAAAGAGAGGCCGGAGGGCAGGTGCCTTCTGAGGAGTAGGAGGCGATCAAATAAACCCCCACTCCCCTCGATTCTGCTCACAAACATGCAATCTTTGGACAATAAAATGGACGAGTTATTGGGAAGATTAAACTACAAATGGGACATTAAAAACTGTAACATCTTATGCTTCACGGCTGAACGACGACAATATCAACATACAGCTGGATGGTTATACGATGTACCAGCAGGAAAGAACACCAGCGTCTGGTAAGACAAGGGGTGGCGGTCTATATATTTTTGTGAACAACAGCTGGTGCACGATATCTAAGGAAGTCTCGAGCCATTGCTCGCCTGAGGTAGTTTCTCATGATAAGCTGCAGACCACATTACCTACTGAGAGAGTTTCCTCTATATTCTTTGTAGCTGTTTACATACCACCACAGTCAGAGGCTGGCACCAAGATAGCATTGAATGAGCTGTATTCTGCCATAAGCAAACAAGAAAACAAGAGAGGCGGCGCTCCTAGTAGCCGGGGACTTTAATGCAGGGAAACTTAAAACCTCTTGGCGTTCCCCTAGGATAGGGGGCGCTAAAGCGATTTTTGAAAAGAATTCGTGCCCATTTTAAACGGCCTCCTACTCAAACTCAGAAGCTAGGATATGCATATAATTAATACTTGTGAACAGAAAACACCCTAAAGTTTCTAAAACTGTTTGAATGGTGTCTGTGAGTATAACAGAACTCATATGGCAGTCAAAACCCCGAGACCGATCGTAACAGGATGTGGAATTCTGAATTGTGGACTCAACTTCACATCTTTGCCTATTAATCACACCGTGAGCTATGGTTCATTGAGCACTTCCTATTGCTTCCACGAGATGTCCCCAGTCATTACAAAGTCGTTTGAGTCTCCTACTGTTAAAACTGAATGAATGAGACGCTGTTGAAATTGGTCACATGAGGAGGGCCATCACCATTATGACGCCGGCGGCCCTGTCTACCCTCCCCTTTCGAAACGTTTTGAAACACAATGCAATCGTCCCCCTCGAATCTTATTGGCTCTCTTGTTGAAACAGGCCCTGAAGATTTATGTTATACAACGTTTGACATGTTTGAACGAACCTAAATGGGAAAAATCGAAATAGCTGTCCCGTGGCCGACGGAGCATTTGGAACAGCCTTCAGACGCGCTAACAAGAACAAGCTCTTGGAACATAAAGGAGTCATTTTTTCGAACGAAAATACATTTGTTGTGGACCTGGGATTCCTGGAAGTGCTTTCTGATGAAGACAACCAAAGGTAAGGGATTATTGACAATAGTATACAAGACTAGATGTGATATGCGATTGTTCCAAGATGGCGCAGACCTATATTTACTAGGTAATTTTCTGAGTATCGCATCCCTTTTATCGCAAAGTGTGATTACCCAGTAAAGTTATTTTTAAATCTGGTATTACAGGTGCTTTCAAGAGATATTCATCTATAAATCTTAGAATGACAATATTACATTTTAACAATGTTTTCGAATAGTAATTTAGTAAATTGTAGCACTGTTTCACCGGATGCATTTGAGGGAAAATAGTAAGTCAACGTTACGCACCGATGTAAAATGCTGTTTTTATATATAAATATGAACTTTATCGAACAAAAGAATGCATGTATTGTGTAACATGATGTCCTAGGTGTGTCATCTGATGAAGATTGTCAAAGGTTAGTGCTGCATTTAGCTGTTTTTTGGTTATTTGTGATGCATGTGGTTGGTCGGAAAATGGCTATGTGGCTACTTTTACGATATACTCCTCTAACATAATTTAATGTTTTGCTTTTGCTGTAAAGCCTTTTTGAAATCGGACAACGTGGTTCGATTCAGGAGAGGTGTATCTATAAAACGATATAATTTGAATATTATTATTATTTTTTTTAACCTGTTATGGCTAGGGGGCAGTATTTTCACAGCCGGATAAAAAACGTACCCAATTTAATCTGATTATTACTCCTGCCCAGAAACTAGAATATGCATATAATTATTAGCTTTGGATAGAAAACACTCCAAAGTTTCTAAAACTGTTTGAATGGTGTCTGTGAGTATAACAGAACTCATTTGGCAGGCCAAAACCTGAGAAGATTCCATGCAGGAAGTGGCCTGTCTGACAATTTCTTGCCCTTCTTGATTATCTCTATCCATTACAGAGGATCTCTGCTGTTACGTGAAACTTCCTACGGCTCCCATGGGCTCTCAGAAGGCGGCAAAAAGCTGAATCGTGGCTTTGCAGGCTCTGGTTGAAAAAAAGTAGCGCGTTTGGGTAGTGGCTGGTTACAGTACTGTGAGACTCAGGCGCGTGCCCGCGTCAACCCCATGCTATGTTTTCTTTCGTCTGTTTACCTAAACGCAGATTCCCGGTCGGAATATTATCGCTTTTTTACGAGAAAAATGGCATAAAAATTGATTTTAAACAGCGGTTGACATGCTTCGAAGTACGGTAATGGAATATTTAGAAATCTTTTGTCACGAATTGCGCCATGCTCGTGACCCTTATTTACACTTCGGATAGTGTCTTGAACGCACGAACAAAACGCCGCTATTTGGATATAACGATGGATTATTTTGGACCAAACCAACATTTGTTATTGAAATAGCAGTCCTGGGAGTGCATTCTGATGAAGATAACAAAGGTAATCAAACTTTTGTAATAGTAAATCGGAGTTTGGTCAGGGCTAAACTTGGTCGGTGTCTAAATGGCTAGCCGTGATGGCTGGGCTATCTACTGAGAATATTGCAAAATGTGCTTTCACCGAAAAGCTATTTTAAAATCAGACATATCGAGTGCATAGAGGAGTTCTGTATCTATAATTCTTAAAATAATTGTTATGTTTTTTGTGAACGTTTATCGTGAGTAATTTAGTAAATTCACCGGAAGTGTTCGGTGGGAATGCTAGTTCTGAACATCACATGCTAATGTAAAAAGCTGGTTTTTGATATAAATATGAACTTGATTGAACAAAACATGCATGTATTGTATAACATAATGTCCTAGGCGTGTCATCTGATGAAGATCATCAAAGGTTAGTGCTACATTTAGCTGTGGTTTGGGTTTATGTGACATTATATGCTAGCTTGAAAAATGGGTGTCTGAATATTTCTGGCTGGGTACTCTGCTCACATAATCTAATGTTTTGCTTTCGCTGTAAAGCCTTTTTGAAATCGGACAGTGTGGTTAGATAAAGGAGAGTCTTGTCTTTAACCTGTTTGGGCTAGGGGGCAGTATTGAGAATTTTTTCAAAAATATGTGCCCATTTTTAACTGCCTCCTACACCAACTCAGAAGCTAGAATATGCATATTATTGTTCAGGTTTGGATAGAAAACACCCTAAAGTTTCTAAAACTGTTTGAATGGTGTCTGTGAGTATAACAGAACTCCTATGGCAGGCAAAAACCTGACAAGGTTTCATGCAGGAAGTGGCCTGTCTGACAAGGAGTCGTGCGTCTTGCATCTGTTTATTGAAGAGTAAGGATCTTAGCTGTAACGTGACAATTCCCAGGGCTCCAATAGGCTCTCAGAACCCGGGAAAAACCTGAACGATGACGAGGCAGCCTCTGGCTGAAACAGATTATCGCCTTATCCAAGTGGCCGATCAGAGGACCATTGAATGAGGCGCGTGCACGATTCGCCCCCGTGGAGAAATTTCATTCGGCTGTTTAGCTTATTGCAGATTCCCGGTCGGAATATTATCGCTTTTCTACGAGATAAATGGCATAAAAATTGGTTTTAAACAGCGGTTGACATGCTTCGAAGTACGGTAATGGAATATTTAGACATTTTTTGTCACGCCATGCGCCATGCGCACGACCGTTATTTACCATTCGTATAGTGTCTAGAACGCACGAACAAAACAGAGGATATTTGGATATAACGATGGATTATTTGGGACCAAACCTACATTTGTTATTGAAGTAGAAGTCCTGGGAGTGCATTCTGACGAAGAACAGGAAAGGTAAGAACATTTTTCTTATAGGAAATAGGATTTTTGTGAAGGCTAATCTTGCCGGGTGTCTAAATAGCTAGCCGTGATGGCTGGACTATGTACTTAGAATATTGCAAAATGTGCTTCATCCGAAAAGCTATTTTAAAATCGGACATATCGAGTGCATAGAGGAGTAATGTATCTATAATTCTTAAAATAATTGTTATGCTTTTTGTGAACGTTTATCGTGAGTAATTTAGCAAACTGTTAGTAAATTCCCCGGAAGTTTGCGGGGGGTATGCTTTTTCTGAACGTCACATGCTAATGTAAAAAGCTGTTTTTTGATATAAATATGAACTTGATTGAACAGACATGCATGTATTGTATAACATAATGTCCTAGGTGTGTCATCTGATGAAGATCATAAAAGGTTAGTGCTGCATTTAGCTGTGGTTTGGGTTTTTGTGACATTATATGCTAGCTTGAAAAATGGGTGTCTGATTATTTCTGGCTGGGCACTCTCCTTACATAATCTAATGTTTTGCTTTCGTTGTAAAGCCTTTTTGAAATCGGACAGTGTGGTTAGATTAAGGAGAGTCTTGTCTTTAAATAGCTGTAAAATAGTCATATGTTTGAGAAATTGAAGTAATAGTATTTCAAACGATTCAAAAATCGCGCCACTGAATTCAGGTGGCTGTTACGTAGGTGGGACGAATTCGTCCCGCCTTGCCCATAGAGGTTAAAATGGTGTAAAATAGTCATATGTTTGAAAAATTGAAGGTTTTGGATTTTTGAGGAATTTGTAATTCGCGCCACGCCTATCATTGGATATTGGAGCAGGTGTTCCGCTAGCGGAACATCTAGATGTAAGAGGTTATGGAGGGCTAAAAGTCTGCTGAAACGTTCAATGCCACGCTCAACCCCATCAGTTCTTTAAAATCCATCTTCAGCTGTTCTGAGCTGCCCTTCATCATGTCATTGAATCCCACATGAACTATGATAGACTCAATTTCCGGATGCTGATTTAAAATGTTTGGGTGCAGCTTATTGATATCCTGTACTCGTGCTCCTGGATAGCACAACGTTTTTGCCACACGGACTGAGACATTACTCACCATTGAACCGCCCAATACAACGGCGGAGAAGGGAATGGAAAAATCTGACCATTCCTAACCCTCACACAATTCTTTGAACCTTTCACGGATCCATGAAAATCAGGATAGTGTATGCCCGCTGCTTCCCCCGATAGGTCCAGACCTCCCACAGAAGGCAGTGCCCGTCAGATCCAGGGAGAGGGAAAGGAGCCGAACTCGACAACGAAGCCACTGCTGGAGTCAGCGTATTTGGAGTCAGCACCGCCATCGCAGACACAGGCAATCCCAGCGATGAAGGCGCAGGTAGATCAGGCACCAGTGCAGTGAAGCTATTCCTTATGTCAATCTGCTCCGAACCTCTCACAGTCACCGCCGTCCGCTTAGCAGCATGCTGCTGCCTTTGGTTTCCATGACTTGTGACATGGGACCAGCACTGATTGGAACAATCTTCTTGCTGTTCTCTGTCTACTTCATTACAAGATGGAGTAGGAGAAGCAGATGGAGATGACTTCCTTGGCAGGCAAGTTCTAGGTAGCACAGGCCATTCAGATAGGGACCGATGACAAGGCTGGAAAACATCCATCAGGCCCGAGCGGCGTCCAGCCATAGGAGTTGAGAACGAGAAAGTTCCAATTTTCCTTCCTAATACCTTCCTAATATTGATTTACCCCCCCCCCCCCCCCCCCACACACACACACTTATTGAAGTGGATTTAACAAGTGACATCAATAAGGGATCATAGCATTCACCTGGTCAATCTATTTCATGGAAAGAGCAAGTGTTCTTAGTGTATAATGTATATTTACTTATCAGATCGGACTTGCCGTAACTGAAGTTCCCTGTATTTTTTTTCCGACAGGGCTGTTATCTCTTTAATTTCAAGTTTAAGAAAGAAGAAAGACAAGTCTTAACATGTGAAATATTAACACATTTAAACTCAATTTCTTTGTACTTCTTTTCCTTGGAAAAGGGTTAGGATTTACTGGAACCAGGACATATCCATCCTTTTAGTGACGTAGTTCATCCGGATTGTGGGAATCCCATTGAACTGACCAGGGTAAGTGCAGTTCAACCTTTGTTTCCTCTTGCGCTCACTTCCCATTCCTAAGTGAATGTCACTAGGGTGGCCAAACAGTTATGCCACATTAGGCAAAGCATCAGTCCAGATATCATGTCATTCCATACAATATCGTAACACCTTTTATATACACTTTCTTATTTTTCTAATACATGAGTTGTTAAGCCACTAAGTAGGGCTTATGAAGCCTTTATATCCACAATTTTTGTAAATATAAACTAGGACCCCTCTTGTTATTGTCTGTTACACTGTTGACAGAGCAGGAAGACATTAGTCTAGATTTGACTGGAAATATGGTCATCATTCACTCATCATCACAAACAGAGAGCACAGTGTCGAAAGTCCACTAAAGTGAATATTGCAGTGAGTCTTGAAATATGACTCTAATAGGAAGTATTTTTCTCACAGAGGGAGTTGCTTGCTTTAGCAAAATCAACAGTGGAGTCGACCATGGGGATTCAAGAGGACTTAGTAGTGACCACGGCTGTGAACTTTGTCGGGAACGGAAACTTCCTGGACTCGGCGTTCCGCTACACCCTCTTCCCAGTGTTCTACGGTGTTGTGTTCATCATTGGGCTGATAGCCAATAGTTACGTGCTGTTCGTGCTGTGGCGCCTGCGCGATGCCAAGGTCTTGAACGAGATCTGCATCTATATGGCCAACCTGACTGTGGCCGACCTCCTCTTCGTGTGCGCCCTCCCCTTCTGGATTGGCTACTACCATCACGGTGGCGTCTGGCTCTACGGCGAATTCCTGTGCCGTGTCACTGGTGTGTTCTTCTTCATCAACACCTACTGCTCCATCCTCTTCCTCACTGCCATCAGTATCAACCGCTACTGGGCCATCACGCGCCCACTGGACGCCGCCTCGTCCGACCATTGGTGCCGTGGGGTGGCCGTCACAGCGGTCATCTGGGTGGTCACTCTGTCCATGTCTGTGCCATACCTCTTGAAGACGGGCATCCAGAAGGACAAGAGCAACGTGTCGCGATGCTTCGAGGGCTACCACCATGAGACGGATGGCGAGAAGCGGGTGGTGGCCGCAACCCACCTTATCATTGTGGGGTGCTTCGTCTTGGTCTTCTTCCTCGTCGTAGTGTGTAATCTGCTCATCGCCCGGGCGTTACTAGCCCAGTCCCTTACCCAGGCTCGGTGCTCCAGTTCCTCAAAACCCCGGGGGGTGAAGAGCCGGGCCCTGCAGATGCTGTGCGCTGTGGTGGGGGTGTTCGTGGTGTGCTTCCTCCCCCACCACATGGTCCAGGGCCCCTGGACCCTGGCTGTGCTGGAGATCAAGGAGGGCTGGGGCAGCACGGAATGGAACCAGAAGACCAAGCAGTGGTTGAACGATGCCCACCAGGTCACCCTGATGCTGATGGGGCTCAACTGCCTCCTAGATCCCGTGGTGTACTGCTTCGCCACCAGGAGGTTCCACATGTATATCAAGGACCATCTGAAAAAGGTGGGGAGGGGCAGAGGCTGCTCGGAAACAGCCATCACACACATCTCTGTAGTGGAATGCAAGAATGTGAGCCAGCGGCTCCATTGCGAACAGCAGCAGCTCAATAATTAAAGTCCTTCACTGTAACAGAAAACTGTCATTTATATGGTAAATTTGGGTATTATTAACAGTAAAATACTCCAAACGCTTTACTGCAGCGTAGTGTAAATTGTTGTGGGCGAGGAAACAATTGCTTTATTTTGAATGGTACTGTAATTCCACCCCACAGAATACAGTACTGTATCGTGTCTTTGGGGGCCAAAAACCTTTTGACCACTTGTGAGTGCATGTTATTGTTGTTTCTGGCTTATTAACATATTTTGAGCCGTGCCTTGTAAGAGGCTATATTTGTTGCACCCGTGAGTGAAAATGCTGTACCAATTTAACTCCTATGTTATAGGAGACAGATTGTACAGGGGACAGATTTTAGTGGCAGCAAGTCTTAAACCTTAAATGGTTGAGCATTTTGCCATGTCCTTTTGGTCTGTACCCTTGTAGTCGCTGCCAGTTTGGAACATTTTGTTAAGGCCTCTACAGGTGCAAGTAATATAAAACACCAATTATGCATTAATATGCTGTGGGTTGTGTACAACCAGATGTTTTTCAAGGGAAAAGGAAAGAGAGCCTGTGACGCCTACACGACTTCCGCTTTTGGACGTTAACAAGGCGACACTCCATCTTAACTCCTCCTCCACATTTATTGGATTGGTTGAACAGTGCAGAAGAGAACCTCCCTCAACAGTTTTTTTCTTCTCGTCAGCTACGTTAGGTTACCTAGCAGCCAACCTGCTTGCACCAATCCCTTGTAATTACAGTAAAATACTGTGAAATACAAACCCGTCCCCTCAATGAATTTCATTCATCCATTCATCTATGTGCCGACCTTACAGTGATATGCTTACTTACAAGCCCTTAACCAACAACGCAGTTAAGAAAAATAAGTGTTTAGAAAGTATTTACTAAAATAAACTGAAGTAAAAAATACAAATAAAATCGAAAAATATTTAAAGAGCAAACAATAAAATAACAGTAGCGAGGCTATATACAGGTTGGTACCGGTACAGAATCGATGTGCAGGGGCACCGGTTAGTTGAGGTAATATGTACATGAAGATAGAGGTAAAGTGACTATGCATAAATAATATACAGAGAGTAGCAGCAGCGTAAAAATGTGTGGGGGGGAATAGTCCGGGTAGCCATTTGATTAGCTGTTAAATTTCACCACCTCTCTTTCTTCCTGTTCTTTTTCTCTTTTGAGCTTAAACAGAGTATAAAAGCAGAAGTTTCATAGGGAACTGGAGCTTCTAAAAATGATAGATTCACCCCTTACACAATTCTCTCTGGAAGGAGATTAAGGTCTCTATTCAGAAATCCTCATTATTTCGTTGAATGATTTAAAATTTGAGCGTTGTTATTTCTATATAGCCTATACTTTCTCGTTCTGAACTTCTAACGTGAGTAGGATGGGTCTGGCTTTGTGACAATAATCAAGACCAGCTGCTCACCGATATGACAGCCCCAGTGCAGTTACACCTCCGACACCGCCAAAACATCAGCTATGCGGGTGTCGGCTGTTGCCCGTTAATGCTGATCTGATTGAATCTAGGCTTAAGGGTCCCACTGTTCAGCAAGAGTAGGAGCAGGGCAAGTTTCATTCAGCCATCAGGCTGCTGAACAGTGGGACATAGGACAGATACGGATAGACAGTAGGCCCCAGAGACTTTGAATATGTGAAAATGTAAATGTGTGACTTGTGTACTAGCTTTCCAGTTTTCCATACTGCATGTAATATATTGTGTTGTGTAGGTGTATTTGTATGCTGACATCACAAAATGAATTTACATGTAAATGGACAAAGTATATCGAATCGTATCGTATTTGTTTTGCAATTTTGTACGATTGCAAAACAAATACTGGGAGCCAAGAAGTACTTTTTTAAATGTGATGCATTGCTATTATTGTTATTGCTATTATTATTGTAAAGAATGATGGAGTAACAAACTTTAAGGTCATTTTATGAGGCTGGTAACCATCCTACTGGGCACAGATGTCAATTCAACATCTATTCCATGTTGGGTCAGCGTAATTTCAATGAAATGACGTGGAAACAATGTTGATTCAACCAGTGTATGCCCAGTGGGATGTGATGAACTTGATGACTTCTCAGCTGTCAGCTGCTGAAGTATAAACAGAGACGGTTTATGAAGTAAGTTGACCACTGGTATAAATGTTGCACTTACTGTAACTCTTTGTATGTGATGCAATTGAAACATATTGTGTAACGCTGTACTGCATTCTCAAATAAAACAAATATCTAACACATATTGTTATTGAAATACCAGTTTTCTTTTTTGTTTCACAAATTAAAAGCTACCATTAAAAGATTATGGGAAACATAACAAACAGAAATGTACACTTATCAAACCTCTTATTTTTTGTAAGTTAGTCAAATGTGTCTTCTCTTCAAATATTATACAAACACACAGACATATACTTAAGGACAGTTTCTCTGACACAGATTTAACGTAGTCCTGGACTAAAAAGCATGGTCAATGGAGAATTGCAATAGTTTTTTAGTCCAGAAATAGGTTTCATCTGTGTGGAAAAACAGCCAACAATTTTAAAAGTATCACTTCTGGTATCCACAGTATATGGTTTATCAAGTGGGGTATTCTAATGTTACATTCATGTTACATTTACATATTGTCACACCCTGATCTGTTTCACCTGTTTTGTTTTTGTTTCCACCCCCCCCCCCCCACCAGGTGTCTCCCATTTCCCCTCATTATCCCCTGTGTATTTATACCTGCGTTTTCTGTTTGTCTGTTGCCAGGTCATCTTGTTCTGTAAAGTCGTACCAGCGTCTTTCTCCGTGTTTTTTCCTCTTTCTGGTCTTTGTTCTAGTCTCCCCGGTTACGACCTGTTTTGCCTGTCCTGACCCTGAGTCTGCCTGCCGTCTACGTATGCCAACTATTACGAACCCCTGCCTGTCCTCGACCTGCCTTTTGCTTGCCCCTGTCTATTCAATAAATCTCGGAGACTTCAACCATCTGCCTCACGTGTCTGCATCTGGGTCTCATCCAGAGTCATGATACATATGATGTTCCTGTCCTCTGGGAAGTCCCATCATTCTCGCCAGTGGTGGGAAAAGTACCTAATTGTCATACTTGAGTAAAAGTAAAGATACCTTAATAGAAAATGACGCAAGTAAAAGTGAAAGTCATCCAGTAAAATTCTACTTGATTAAAAGTGTAAAAGTATTTGGTTTTAAATATATAAAAAGTAAATGTAGTTGCTAAAATATAATTAAGCATCAAATCTAAACGTGCGAGTCATTTCAAATTCCTTATATTAAGCAAACCAGATGGCACCCTTTATATATATATATACTGGTCAAAAAATAAAGGGAACACTAAAATAACACATCCTAGATCTGAATGAATGAAATAATCTTATTAATGTCACGACTCCTGCCGAGGGTGACTCCTCCTCGGCGGTCGTCGTCACCGGCCTACTAGCTGCCACCGATCCCTTTTTCCTTTTCTGTTGGTTTTGTCTTTATTGGTATCACCTGTGTTCCATTAGTGATTAGTTGGGTATTTAAGCCCGTTTCCCCACCTGTTCTGTGTGCGGGCTTATTTCGTTCTTGCACTGTGTATTGTGTAAGTGGAACGTGTTTTGGGTCATTGTATTTTGATTACACCCTGTTGTTATTTTGGGAGTATACTTTCTTTGATGGTGCATTTATTAAAGCACGATAGCAAACACTCTTGTTTCCTGCGCCTGACTCCACACCCACTACATCAAGCGTTACAATTAAATACTTTTTTCTTCACATAGTTCAATGTGCTGACAACAAAATCACACAAAAATAATCAATGGAAATCCAATTTATCAACCCATGGAGGTCTGGATTTGGAGTCACACTCAAAATTAAAGTGGAAAACCACACTACAGGCTGATCCAACTTTGATGTAATGTCCTTAAAACAAGTCAAAATGAGGCTCAGTAGTCTGTGTGGCCTCCACGTGCCTGTATGACCTCCCTACAACGCCTGGGCATGCTCCTGATGAGGTGGAGGATGGTCTCCTGAGGGATCTTCTCCCAGACCTGGACTAAAGCATCCGCCAACTCCTGGACAGTCTGTGGTGCAACGTGGCGTTGGTGGATGGAGCGAGACATGATGTCCCAGATGTGCTCAATTGGATTCAGGTCTGGGGAACGGGCGGGCCAGTCCATAGCATCAATGCCTTCCTCGTGCAGGAACTGCTGACACACTCCAGCCACATGAGGTCTAGCATTGTCTTGCATTAGGAGGAACCCAGGGCCAACCGCACCAGCATATGGTCTCACAAGGGGTCTGAGGATCTCATCTCGGTACCTAATGGCAGTCAGGCTACCTCTGGCGAGCACATGGAGGGCTGTGCGGCATGCTGGAGGATGTTGCAGGCAGCAGAACGTTCTCCACGGCGTCTCCAGACTCTGTCACGTCTGTCACGTGCTCAGTGTGAACCTGCTTTCATCTGTGAAGAGCACAGGGCGCCAGTGGCGAATTTGCCAATCTTGGTGTTCTCTGGCAAATGCCAAACGTCCTGCACGGTGTTGGGCTGTAAGCACAACCCCCACCTGTGGACGTCAGGTCCTCATACCACCCTCATGGAGTCTGTTTCTGACCGTTTGAGCAGACACATGCACATTTGTGGCCTGCTGGAGGTCATTTTGCAGGGCTCTGGCAGTGCTTCTCCTGCTCCTCCTTGCACAAAGGCGGAGGTAGCGGTCCTGCTGCTGGGTTGTTGCCCTCCTACGGTCTCCTCCACGTCTCCTGATGTACTGGCCTGTCTCCTGGTAGCACCTCCATGCTCTGGACACTACGCTGACAGACACAGCAAACCTTCTTGCCACAGCTCGCATTGATGTGCCATCCTGGATGAGCTGCACTACCTGAGCCACTTGTGTGGGTTGTAGACTCCGTCTCATGCTACCACTAGAGTGAAAGCACCGCCAGCATTCAAAAGTGACCAAAACATCAGCCAGGAATCATAGGAACTGAGAAGTGGTCTGTGGTCCACCTGCAAAACCACTCCTTTATTGGGGGTGTCTTGCTAATTGCCTATAATTTCCACCTTTTGTCTATTCCATTTGCACAACAGCATGTGCAATTTATTGTCAATCAGTGTTGCTTCCTAAGTGGACAGTTTGATTTCACAGAAGTGTGATTGACTTGGAGTTACATTGTGTTGTTTAAGTGTTCCCTTTATCTTTTGAGCAGTGTATATATATATATACATACATTTTTTTTACGGATAGCCAGAGGCACACTCCAACACTCAGACATCATTTACAATGAAGCATATGTGTTTAGTCCACAAGATCAGATGCAGTAGGGATGACCAGGGATGTTTTCTTGATAAGTATGTGAATTGGACCATTGTCCTGTCCTGCAAAGTATTAAAAAATGTAATGAGAACTTTTGGGTGTCAGGGAAAATGTATGGAGTAAAAAGTAACGTTTCTTTAGGAATGCAGTGAAGTAAAAGTAAACGTAGTCAAAAATATAATAGTAAAGTACAGATACTCCAAAAAACTACTTAAGGAAAAATACTTTAAAGTACTACTTAAGTAATTAATTAACTTTAAATAATGTGGTTGGGTCCTGTTATAACACGTACTACTTAAGTACTTTACATCTCGCTCATGACAAGGTGGTGTAGACATCATCACAACAGGCCTAACTGTAGGTATCATCCCAAGGTGGAGGAGGTAGCATCCCCTTTCATGAAGGTGGGGCACATGTCGCTGTAGGCTCAGTTGGTTTCACCAGTTCATGTAGACTTCTCCCTCATCCCCAGTCTGGGCCTGACTCCTCACCATAATGGTGATAGCAGACACTACATCTAATGACTGCATGCATGTGTCTAATAACTACAGAATTGTGGTCCACTACATATTGTTCGGTAATGATTTCTTTGTCTACATATCCATAACGCATTCATTACACATCTATAAGCATTTCATGAACTTGTTATAACAGGACCCAAACACATTAAATGTGAATTAAGTGTATCCATAGCATATCTATAGCCCATGCTATGCAATAACTCTTATTTAGGTATCTTAATAGATGCATTATTACAATGACAGCGTACTGTAATTTTTATGGCTTTTTTCTAAAGTGTGCTTCTGCCATACCAGTGTTCGCTAGTGAATATGCCAAAAGGCCGAACCACATTTAGAAAATAATGCAGCCCAATTTTCCATCACTGGCCGGTATAGGCCCGTAACTTAAAGTCTTTACTGAGGTCAATGGTGCATGAACATCCCCACAGGTTTGAATCCTCAGGGTAAATTTTACAGATCAAGTCGTGTAGTTGAGGGTCATATCATAACTCTTTCGTAACTAAAGTTGGTCGTACTGGTCTATAATGCACACATGAACTGTCTATGTATTGAATTCTATGCAGTCAATGTAAAGTCAAATCTATTTATTTTCCCATTCATAAAGCATTTATAGCTAAGCACTTCATGGTAAATAACTGTGCAGTTTGCCACTCTGATCTATAACACTATTAAAAGGTCTATATGAGTTCTGTGCAGTCAATGTTATTTCATTTTCCCATTCATAAACATGCCTCATTTATCAAAAGAATACTGACAACACAGAATGTTACAGGAAACTTGAACATTTTGTTTACATTTTCCAGGTGTAGCACAGAAAACAATTGAGGACTTGGCCAATTTGACTTTTCTTGAATAGATTTAACAAAGATTTATATTCAAACCATTCAAATTCACTTCCCTAGGAGCGGGACGGAAGCAATACTGCAAAGCATTCTGCCAAGAGTTGTTCACAATCTAGTCTGGTTGCAGCAACAACTAGACCTTGTTTCAAATATATCAAGACATTATGTTATTATGCCTAGCAATCAACAAATGTACATTGTTTAGAACACACATTTACAAGTCTCGGTCACAAATGACAGCTCCAATAAGCCCCTATGGTGAACAACATGCGAATGAGAGGCTTGTAGAATGATGAATCTTTACGTTTTTCAGTACATCATTTTCCGATCCTGCCTGCCCCCTATGGTGAATGAGAGGCTTGTAGAATCCTGACTCTTTTGGGTTTTCAGTTCACTGTTCTCTGGTAGGGGGTCCTGTGTGCACTGGGCATTACTGACTCAAGTGAATTAAATTAGTCTAAAGGTTTGTTCTTTTGACTGAACGAGTCAAAGATCAGTCAGTAAAAAGAGCCGAACTTCCCATCATTACCTTAAACAGGACAAATTAAGAGACAGAAACCAGTTGCTTCGTTTAGACTGCAGAAGAGAGGTGAGATGTCAGTGTTACATCATTTCCTGGTGACAATCCAGCCAAAGCGTTCTTCTGGGCTTCTTAGCTATTTTTCTGTTACTAAATGTGCAAAATTTGGGGTGTTACTAGCACGGTCCCATACCCAGGCTCGGGGCTCCAGTTCCTCCAAACCGAGGGGGGTTAAGGGCCGGGCCCTGCAGATGCTGTGTGCTGTTGTGGGGGTTTTCGTGGGGTGCTTCCTCCCCCACCACGTAGTCCAGAGCCCCATGACCCTGGCTGTGCTGGAGATCAAGGAGGGCTAGGGCAGCACGGACTGAGATCAGAGGACCAGGCAGTGGTTGAATGACGCCCACCAGGTCACCCTGATGCTGATGGAGCTCAACTGCCTATTGGACCCCGTATTGTACTTCTTCACCAACAGGAGGTTCTACCTGTACGTCAAGGACTATCTGAAAAAGGTGGGGAGGGACGAAGGGTGCTCTGAAACAGCCATCACACACATGTCTATGGTGGAGAGCAAGAATGTGTGCCAGCGGCTCCATAGCGAACGGCAGCAGCTCAAGAATTAAAGTCCTAGACCGTAATGGAAAACTGTAATTGATACGGTAAGTTTGGGTATTATCAATAGTAAAATATTCTAAACATTTTACTGCAGCATAGTGTAAATTGTTGTGAGCGGGGAAATAATTGCTTTATTTTGAATGGTACTGTAATTCCACCCCACAGAATACAGTACTGTACCATGTCTTTGGAGCACCAAAAAATGTTTGCGAAAATGCTGTACCAATTCAACTCCTATGTTATTTTGTATCTCACACTGTATCTTACACTTTATTCTTGTGACAGACTTGTGACTTCAATTTCACCATCTCTTTCTTCCTGTTCTTCTTCTCTTTGAGCGTAAACAGAGTAGAAAAGCAGAAGTTTCATAGGAAACTGGAGCTTCTAAAAATGATAGAGTCACCCCTTACACAATTCCAAGAGGTTTGTGTGGTGCGATGTCAAATTGTATATCGTTGTTGTGAGCTGCGGCCGTCTGGAATGAGATTAAGGGCTCTACACAATAAGATCCGCCATAGCAGACATCTGCATAGCGGGGGTTTTGGCGGTGTAGGTGGAACCGCATACAGATGTCAAATTCACAAGCAGCTCCTAAAGTGGACATGACCGAATACAAACAGTGTAGCTGTAACGCTTGTCGTCTGTAGAAGAAGGGGACCAAAGCGCAGCGTGGTGAGGGTTCATATTAATGATTTAATAATAAGAAACACTTCAAACAAACAAGAAAATGAATGACAGCCAACAGTTCTGTCAGGTCACAAAATGTACAAAACAGAAAATAACTACCCACAAATCCCAAAGGAAAACAGGCTGCCTAAGTATGACTCCCAATCAGCAACAACGATGTACAGCTGTCCCTGATTGAGCGCCATACCAGGCCAAAACAAAGAAATACAAAGCATAGAAAAAAGGACATAGAATGCCCACCCAAATCACACCCTGACCAAACCTAAATAGAGACATAACAAAGGCTCTCTCAGGTCAAGGCGTGACAGTAGCTATTCCCTCCGCAAGGCTATCAAACAAGCTAAGCGTCAGTACAGAGACAAAGTGGAGTCACAATTCAACGGCTCAGACACGAGAGGTATGTGGCAGGGCCTACAGTCAATCACTGACTACAAAAGAAAAACCAGCCCCGTCGCGGATCACGACGCCTTGCTCCCAGACAGACTAAACAGCTTTTTTGCTCGCTTTGAGGACAATACAGCGCCACTGACACGGCCCGTTACCAAAACCTGCGGGCTTTCCTTCACTGTAGCCAACGTGAGTAAAACATTTAAACGTGTTAACCCTCGCAAGGCTGCAGGCCCAGACGGCATTCCCGGCCGAGTCCTCAGAGCATGCACAGACCAGCTGGCTGGTGTGTTTACAGACATATTCAATCAATCCTTAACCCAGCCTGCTGTCCCCACATGCTTCAAGAGGGCCACCATTGTTCCTGTTCCCAAGAAAGCTAAGGTAACTGAGCTAAATGACTACTGCCCTGTAGCACTCACTTCTGTCATCATGAAGTGCTTTGAGAGACTAGTCAAGGACCATATCACCTCCACCCTACCTGACACCCTAGACCCACTCCAATTTGCTTACCGACCAAATAGGTCCACAGACGACGCAATCGCCATCACACTGCCCTAACCCATCTGGATAAGAGGAATACCCATGTAAGAATGCTGTTCATCGATTACAGCTCAACATTTAACACCATAGTACCCTCCAAACTCGTCATTAAGCTCGAGACCCTGGGTCTCGACCCCGCCCTGTGCAACTGGGTCCTGGACTTCCTGACGGGCCGCCCCCAGGTGGTGAAGGTAGGTAACAACATCTCCACCCCGCTGATCCTCAACACTGGGTCCCCACAAGGGTGCGTTCTCAGCCCTCTCCTGTACTCCCTGTTCACCCACGACTGCGTGGCCATGCACGCCTCCAACTCAATCATCAAGTTTGCAGACGACACTACAGTGGTAGGCTTGATTACCAACAATGACAAGACGGCCTACAGGGAGGAGGTGAGGGCCCTCGGAGTGTGGTGTCAGGAGAATAACCTCACACTCAATGTCAACAAAACAAAGATGATGATCGTGGACTTCAGGAAACAGCAGAGGGAGCAGCCCCCTATCTACATTGACGGGACAGTAGTGGAGAGGGTGGAGAGTTTTAAGTTCCTCGGTGTTCACATCAGGGACAAACTGAAATGGTCCACCCACACAGACAGCGTGGTGAAGAAGGCGCAGCAGCGCCTCTTCAACCTCAGGAGGCTGAAGAAATGTGGCTTGTCACCAAAAACACTCACTAACTTTTACAGATGCACAATCGAGAGCATCCTGTCGGGCTGTATCACCGCCTGGTACGGCAGCTGCTCCGCCCATAACCGGAAGGCTCTCCAGAGGGTAGTGAGGTCTACACAACGCATCACCGGGTGCAAACTACCTGCCCTCCAGGACACCTACACCACCCGTTGTCACAGGAAGGCCAAAAAGATCATCATGGACAACAACCACCCGAGCCGCTGCCTGTTCACCCCGCTATCATCCTGAAGGCGAGGTCAGTACAGGTGCATCAAAGCGGGGACCAAGAGACTGAAAAACAGCTTCTATCTCAAGGCCATCAGACTGTTAAACAGCCATCACTAACATTGAGTATATACTGTACGCTAATACCATCTACTTCATCTTGCCATCTTGATGTAATTAAACGTATCACTAGCCACTTTAACCTGTTAGGGCTAGGGGGCAGTATTGACACGGCCGGATAAAAAACGTACCCGATTTAATCTGGTTACTACTCCTGCCCAGTAACTAGAATATGCATATAATTATTGGCTTTGGATAGAAAACACCCTAAAGTTTCTAAAAGTGTTTGAATGGTGTCTGTGAGTATAACAGAACTCATATGGCAGGCAAAAACCTGAGAAGATTCTGTACAGGAAGCGCCCTCTCTGACAAGTTGTTGTTCATCTTGGCTCTTTTTATTGAAGACTGAGGATCTTTGCCGTAACGTGACACTTCCTACGGCTCCCATAGGCTCTCAGAACCCGGGAAAAAGCTGAATGATATCGAGGCAGCCTCTGGCTGAAACACATTATCGCGTTTGGATAGTGGCTGGTCAGAGTACTCTGAGACTCACGCTCGTGCACGAGGGCACGAGATGTATTTATTTTCTCTCTCTTTGTACGTATACAGGCTTTCCCGGTCTGAATATTATCGCTTTTTTACGAGAAAAATTGCATAAAAATTGATTTCAAACAGCGGTTGACATGCTTCGAAGTACGGTAATGGAATATTTAGATTTTTTTTGTCACGAAATGCGCCATGCTCGTCACTCTTATTTACCCTTTCGGATAGTGTCTTGAACGCACGAAAAAAACGCCGCTATTTGGATATAACAATGGATTATTTGGGACCAAACCAACATTTGTTATTGAAGTAGAAGTCCTGGGAGTGCATTCTGACGAAGACAGCAAAGGTAATAACATTTTTCTTATAGTAAATCTGACTTTGGTGAGTGCTAAACTTGCTGGGTGTCTAAATAGCTAGCCCTGTGATGCCGGACTATCTACTGAGAATATTGCAAAATGTGCTTTCACCGAAAAGCTATTTTAAAATCGGACATATCGAGTGCATAGAGGAGTTCTGTATCTATAATTCTTAAAATAATTGTTATGTTTTTTGTGAACGTTTATCGTGAGTAATTTAGTAAATTCACCGGCAGTGTTCGGTCGGAATGCTAGTCACATGCTAGTCACATGCTAATGTAAAAAGCTGGTTTTTGATATAAATATGAACTTGATTGAACAAAACATGCATGTATTGTATAACATAATGTCCTAGGGTTGTCATCTGATGAAGATCATCAAAGGTTAGTGCTGCATTTAGCTGTGGTTTGGGTTTATGTGACATTATATGCTAGCTTGAAAAATGGGTGTCTGATTATTTCTGGCTGGGTACTCTGCTGACATAATCTAATGTTTTGCTTTCGTTGTAAAGCCTTTTTGAAATCGGACAGTGTGGTTAGATTAACGAGAGTCTTGTCTTTAAAATGGTGTAAAATAGTCATATGTTTGAAAAATTGAAGTTTTTGCATTTTTTAGGTATTTGAATATCGCGCCACGGGATTACACTGGCTGTTGAATAGGTGGGACGCAAGCGTCCCACCTAGCCCATAGAAGTTAAACAATGCCACTTTATAAAATGTTTTCCTACCCCACATTACTCATCTCATATGTATATACTGTACTCTATACCATCTACTGCATCTTGCCATCTTGATGTAATGTATCACTAGCACTTTAAACAATGCCACTTCATATAATGTTTTCATACCCTACATTACTCATCTCATATGTATATACTGTACTCCATACCTGTCACGTCCTGATCAGTAAAATAGTATTTTGTTATTGTAGTTTGGTCAGGATGTGGCAGGGGGTGTTTGTTGAGTTTTCCGGGGTTTTTGGTCTATGTTCTAGGTTAATGTTTTTCTATGTTCAGTCTAGTTTTTCTACTTCTATGTTTAGGGTTTGTTGATTGACCTTCAATTGGAGGCAGCTGTTCCTCGTTGCCTCTGATTGAAGGTCCTATGTATAGGGGAGTTTGTGCTATGGGGGTTTGTGGGTAGTTGTTTCCTGTTTTGTGTCTGTGCACCTGACAGGACTGTTAGTGTCGTTCTTTGTTTTGTATACGTGATTTGTTTGTTTTTTCCTTCTTTTGATTTAATAAAGAAGATGAGTATACACGTTCCCGCTGCACCTTGGTCCAATCCTTACGACGCCCGTTACAGAACTACCCACCACCAACGGACCAAGCAGCGGGGTAAGGAGCTGGAGAGGAGCTATCGGGAGTCGTGGACCTGGGAGGAGATCCTAGCCGGAGAGGGACCATGGAGGAAGGCTGGAGAGGACCGGGAGTGTTTTGCTGGAACACGGTTGGCATGGAAGCCTGAGAGGCAGCCCCATATTTTTTTTTGGGGGGGGGGCACACGGGTAGTTTGGCTGGGCCAGGGTTGAGCCATAAGCCAACTCCCCGTGCTAACCAGAGGCAGCGTGGTACTGGTCAGGCCCCGTGCTATGGGGTGATGCGCACGGCGTCGAGGCCAAGCATCCACAGGCCGGTATGCTCGGTGCAAGCATCCTGCATTTGCCGGGGGGAAGCGGGTACCCAGCCAGTAAGGGTGGTGCCAGTCCTGCGCTCGAGACCGCCAGTGCGCCTTCACGGCCCAGTGTATCCTGTTCCCGCTCCCCGCACTAGCCCAGAGGTGCGTGTCTCCAGTCTGGCGTCTCCAAAGCCTGCACCAGGCCTCCAGTGCGTCAGCCCAGTCCAGCTCGTCCTGCTCCTGCTCCTCGCACTAGCCCTGTGGTGCGTGTCCCTAGTCTGGCGCTTCCTAAGCCAGCCCACGCATCAGGCCTTCAGTGCGCAGTCCCCGTCCAGAGCTTCCGGCGACAGTGCCTCGTCCAGAGTGTCCGTCGACAGTGCCTCGTCCAGAGTGTCTGGCGACAGTGCCTCGTCCAGTAGCCACTTTAAACAATGCCGCTTTGTATGTTTCATACCCTACATTGCTCATCTCATATGCATATACTGTACTCTATACCATCTACTGCATCTTGCCTATGCCGTTCGGCCATCAGACATTTATATACTTCTATGTACATATTCGTATTCATTCCCTTACACTTGTGTGTATAAAGTAGTTGTTGTGAATTGTTTGGTTAAATTACTTGTTAGATATTACTGCATAGTCGGAACTAGAAGCACAAGCATTTTGCTACACTTGCATTAACACCTGCTAACCATGTGTATGTGACAAATAAAATTGGATTTGATTTGCTATTGGCTGCATGGAGTCGCATTAAGATAAATCCCATGCAGCCTTGTATAACCACCCTAACAAGGTTAACCACCTTACCAAGGTACAGAATGGTCAGGCGGTCAAACAAGGCTTGAATACGGGCCAGATGCTACTCCCAAGTATCTGCATAAACCACTACATCGTCCAGATAAACAGCGCACCCGACCAAACCCGAGACAACCCTATTCAAGTACAGATGCCCACCCGGACCCTCCCCTATAGGTTCAGGTTTGCAGCTGGGAGTCCGCACTTTGGGGGGGGGGTACTGTCATGCCCTGACCTAAGAGAGCTGTTTTTTCTCTGTTTAGTTAGGTCAGGGTGTGATAGGGGGAGGGCATTCTATGTTTGTGTTTCTATGTTTTGGCCGGGTATGGTTTCCAATCAGAGGCAGCTGTCTATCGTTGTCTCTGATTGGAAGCCATACTTAGGCAGCCTTTTCCCACTTGGTTTTCGTGGGTAGTTGTTTTCTGTTTTGTTTGTGTAACCTGACAGAACTGTTGGCTGTCGTTTTGTTTATTTGTCTAAGTGTTCGATTTCATTAAAATACAATATGAGCACTCAACACGCTGGGCCTTGGTCCCCTCTATACAACGCCCGTTACAGATGGTGATAATGAGGGGTGTTGAGAGGTGCCAAACCAAACACAAAGAAGCCCCAAAATGCCAAAACAAAAACCAACAGTGTTTCTTCTTGGAGAGAGTCTCCTCGATGTATGGGGAAAGGTCTGTCCCATTTCACTGACGACCCTCCCAGCTCTGCCCACCGACATCCTATTAACCTGTTGGGGGTAGGGGGCAGTATTGACACGGCCGGATAAAAAACGTACCCGATTTAATCTGGTTACTACTCCTGCCCAGTAACTAGAATATGCATATAATTATTGGCTTTGGATAGAAAACACCCTAAAGTTTCTAAAACTGTTTGAATGGTGTCTGTGAGTATAACAGAACTCATATGGCAGGCAAAAACCTGAGAGGATTCTATATGGGAAGTGGCCTGTCTGACAAGTTGTTGTTCATCTGGGCTCTTTTTATTGAAGACTGAGGATCTTTGCTCTAACATGACACTTCCTACGGCTCCCATAGGCTCTCAGAGCCCAGGAAAAAGCTGAACGATATCGAGTCAGCCTCTGGCTGAAACACATTATCGCTTTTGGCAAGAGGCCGATCAGAGTACTATGGGCTTAGGCGCGTGCCCGAGTCGACCCCATGCTTTATTTTCTTTCGTCTGTTTACCTAAATGCAGATTCCCGGTCGGAATATTATCGCTTTTTTACGAGGAAAATGGCATAAAAATGTATTTTAAACAGCGGTTGAAATGCTTCGAAGTACGGTAATGGAATATTTAGATTTTTTTTTGTCACGAAATGCGCCATGCTCGTAACCCTTATTTACCCTTTCGGATAGTGTCTTGAACGCACGAACAAAACGCCGCTATTTGGATATAACAATGGATTATTTTGAACCAAACCAACATTTGTTATTGAAGTAGAAGTCCTGGGAGTGCATTCTGACGAAGACAGCAAAGGTAATAACATTTTTCTTATAGTAAATCTGACTTTGGTGAGTGCTAAACTTGCTGGGTGTCTAAATAGCTAGCCCTGTGATGCTGGGCTATCTACTGAGAATATTGCAAAATGTGCTTCCACCGAAAAGCTATTTTAAAATCGGACATATCGAGTGCATAGAGGAGTTCTGTATCTATAATTCTTAAAATAATTGTTATGTTTTTTGTGAACGTTTATCGTGAGTAATTTAGTAAATTGTTAGTGAATTCGCCGGAAGTTTGCGGGGGGTATGCTAGTTCTGAACGTCACATGCTAATGTAAAAAGCAGTTTTTTTTATATAAATATGAACTTGATTGAACAAAACATGCATGTATTGTATAACATAATGTCCTAGGGTTGTCATCTGATGAAGATCATCAAAGGTCAGTGCTGCATTTAGCTGTCTTCTGGGTTTTTGTGACATTATATGCTAGCTTGAAAAATGGGTGTCTGATTATTTCTGGCTGTGTACTCTGCTGACATAATCTAATGTTTTGCTTTCGTTGTAAAGCCTTTTTGAAATCGGACAGTGTGGTTAGATAAAGGAGAGTCTTGTCTTTAAAATGGTGTAAAATAGTCATATGTTTGAAAAATTTAAGTTTTTGCATTTTTGAGGAATTTGAATAACACGCCACGGGATTACACTGGCTGTTGAGTAGGTAGCCCATAGAGGTTTATGGCTTTGGATCAAAATAAATAAGTACCAACATTCTTTCTGATAGTCTTTAAAAAATAAACGTTTTGACTGTTTGACCAAGTTAATCTGCTCATGTTGTGTGTGTTCAATTATTTGTGACATTGTGGTTACAATAAAGAATGTAAACAAAATAAATCCTATTCATATTGAAAAATCAGATGCGTGTTGCAAGCTTTATTTTTACTAATTTATTTTATCTCCAGCTCAATATCACAGACCAGATTTGCCCTAACGAAAAATGCATCAAGCATTATGTGAATTTGTTTTATTTTTATCGAATTCAATAATATATTTGTACCACTTTAGATGCTATGTTTTTATTTACAATAATGATGGACAGCTGGAGGTGTTTTGAAAACATGTTTTCAAACACTTGTTTTTCACAAGTGTACTGTAGCAGGTGTAGCCCATCATGCAAACAATGTTTACATGACGGGCTATTAGCAGGACAATAGACTCTTCATACATCATTTTTTTTTACAAAATGTTAATTTAATAGCCCGGCTACTGTAGGTATGAAAATCCTCCAAACTTGCAATGTATTCAATGCTTAAGTACTCTAAAGTTTTACATTTCTAACTCAAAACCTCATGCAACTGTCAGATAAAGCATACAGTATACTGTACAGCATCTGTTCATCAACATCTTTATGCTTTTGTTAATAAAATAACAATAAAAAATACTTAAAAAATGCACATGTTTATTTCAACTAATGTACCTCAGCTACATTTTAGTTGCACTTACCCCCCAGCTCCACGACCACGGGTAAAACCTTGCTGAGATGTATTTGTTTCATTGTTGTATCGTCAGTTTCTCAGGCCAAAACGTCTTGATGGCCTTCACCAGTACATCTTTGCTTGCAGGCTTGGCAGAGTTACGGGTGAATGTTTTCAGTTGATGCCAAACAAGTTTGATCGGGTTTAAATCAGGAGACCTACATTTAGCGACAATTTTTTATTTTTTTTGATATACTGTAGACCTACCGTAGGTGACATGAGTCTCACAAGTGTTGAGTAATGTTCTGTTAAAAGTGTTTTTAATTTTTTATTTATGTTACCTTTACTTGTACTACATAAAGGTCTACTTACTCTGCTGGCGTCTTGACCCAGTTTATGCCCTCATTTGCAATGCAAACCCAGGCGGCAGCGGGTTTTGGGTCATTGTCTGCATTTGGAGAAGAAAAAAATAAATGTAGCCTAACAGCCAACATTAGGTACAATACTAGAAATATACATGTAAATAGGCCTAAACATAACAAAATATTGCTATAATCCTACCTTGAAAGAAACGATGTGGTCCCAGAAACACCTCTCTGATATAGGGTCCAACATATCTCTTGATGATTTCTTCCTCAAAAAAGTATTGAGCCTGAAAAAGGAGGCAACAGTGAATAATTGTGGAACACATAGCAGTCCATGAGGTGTAGGCTACAATATTATATGTACCTTTTGCTTTGTAAATAGCTAAACTTACCATCAAAAATCAAATAGGGGCCACAAATGGAGGTTGAGGGGATGCTTGGGACTTGGCTTGATTGATCTTCCTTTTTTCTGTAGCAATTTTGAGCAAACTGTTCAAGAGCCACAGTTGATTCGTCTGTGAAGATGACGTCATTGAATGTTTCGCCAGCTTTGATCAATGCCTGGGCCTGTAGTACACAAAATTGTTTGTTTGTCAGATGAATCATTGGGTCGAAACTACAGAGCAGCACAAAACAAGAGAGCACACATGGTTAATGTTCTGAAAAAAAAAGATATGTACACTACCGTTCAAAAGTTTGGGGTCACTTAGAAATGTCCTTGTTTTTGAAAGAAAAAATGTTGTCCATTAAAATAACATCAAATTAATCAGAAATACAGTGGAGACATTGTTAACGTTGTAAATGACTATGGTAGCTGGAAACGGCAGATTTGTTATGAAATATCTACATAGGCGTACAGAGGCCTATTATCAGCAACCATCACTCCTGTGTTCCAATGGCACGATGTATTAGCTAATCCAAGTTTATCATTTTAAAAGGCTAATTGATCATTAGAAAACCCTTTTGCAATTATGTCTCATTGATAGGGCTGCAGTGGAGCAGGTTGAGAGCTTCAAGTTCCTTGATGTCCACATCACCAACAAACCAACATGGTCCAAAGACACCATGACAGTCGTGAAGCAGGCACGACAAAACCTATTCCTCCTCAGGAGACTGAAAAGATTTGGCATGGGTCCTCAGATCCTTACAAGGTTCAACAGCTGCACCATCGAGGGCATCCTGACTGGTTGCATCACTGCCTGGTATAACTGCTCGGCCTTCGACCGTAAGGCACTACAGAGGGTTGTGCGAACGGCCCAGTACATCCAGGACCTCTATACCAGGCTGTGTCAGAGGAAGGCCGGGAAAATTGTCAAAGACTCCAGCCACCCTAGTCATAGATTGTTCTCTCTGCTACCACAAATGCAAGCGGTACCGGAGCGCCAAGTCTAGGTCCAAGAGGCTTCTAAACAGCTTCTACCTCCAAGCCATAAGACTCCTGAACATCTAGTCAAATGGCTACCCAGACTATTTACATATCCCCCCTCCACACCACTGCCACTCTGTGTTGTCATCTATGCATTGTCACTTTAATTAACTCTACCTACATGTACATACTTCCTCAACTAACCGGTGCCCCGGCACATCCACTCTGTACCGGCACCCCCCTGTATATATTGTTCTTTTCTACTGCTGCTCTTTAATTACTTGTTACTTGTTACTTTTCTCTTATTCTTTTCCGTATTTTTTTTTAAACTGCACTGTCGGTTAGGGGCTCGTAAGTAAGCATTTCACTGTAAGGTTGTATTTGGCGCATGTGACTAATAAAACTTTATTGGATAAGAGTGTGCCAAATATGTGACCATTGCTGTACATTCATACCCCAGGGTGAGGGTAACTTTACTATTGTAGTGGAACATCTGAAATAGTTCAGTGGTGATTGGAATCTGTTTGGATGCGTTCAGTAATTATCTGGTGTTATGGGAGCTACAATATATATAAATTGGTTGATTTATGGCTTAGTTATTATTATTTTTTCATTAATGCTGATTATAACTTGTGGTAAGAAATTGTGCAGCAAAGCCGTTGAGACTATTCTTGCCATGCCATTACTGACCCCTGAAGGAGCCGCCTCAGAACCCTATACACCTGATTTATATCCTATGCCTGATTACATGTCTGATGATAATCCATAACACAGAGGTAAATATATTGAGTTAAACCATGATAAAAACGTAAAACACGTAGTTACGTTCTAGCTGCAGGTCCAGTTCTGACATTATGTGTAGGCCTATGTGAGGCGACCCCGAATCCCAAGTTTCGGCTCGATAGGTCATTCGGTGCCCAAGCAACGACCTTAATTGGTGCTAAAAATCCACATTTTCCGGGCGCTGCTACAGGGTCCTTGAATGAGCTATTGGACCGAAACGTTGGGGTCCGTCTCTATGGGCCGAGGCGGTTTCATTGCATCTAGTCTTGCGACTCTGGGACTTTGCTAAATGTTGTCATTTTTGTAATGGTCAAAATGAATTGAAGTTATTGCAAATGTACGAGACTGTTTCTCGGTCTGAGAACATTCTAGAGCCACATAACTCACCACGCACTATCGACTTGAGCTCTAGAACAGGTTTCTAAAATTTCAGAGCTCTAGGTCTGACGGTTCTTTGATAGTTCGAACAAAGGTAACTATTGCAGGCTCTGTGTGTCTCTAAGCCCCACACTGTGTCACTTCGTCCTTGCTGTGTGTGTGTGTGAGTTTTTCTTGGGAATCTGTTGGGAGACATGACTGATTTACAGTTTACAGCTTCATTTTGGGCCTTACGGTTCCCCCGCTGTCACCCAAAAGCACCTGAAATTTAGGGCCAGGCTTCATTTTGGGCCTACTTTTTTTCATGGTCACTGCGCTCAGACCGAGCGAGATACGGTCAAGCGGGGCATCATGTTGAATTCGGCACAGCCTAGAGATTATGGTAATGCCATTGCAGGCTCTGTGCGTCTTTAAGCCCCACACTGTGTCACTCCATCCTTGCTGTGTGTGTGTGTGTCTGAGAGCTTTTCTTTGACATCTGTTGGGAGAAATGACTGATTAACAGTTCATGAGGGTTGCCAATCACACATGTTTTGGAAAGATGTGACCTTTTTAACCCTTCGAAACAGCCCCTATTACCCCAATTTAAGGCACTTCCGGTTGACACAGGAAGCATCACCAATCACCAATTGTACATTGTACGATTTCTCTTAAATTACGATAGATAAATGTCTGGTTCTTTTTTTCCTGACACCGTAGGTTCATGTACTTTGACGTGAAGCGGTCAAAATAGCGCTCTATTTTTGTTTTTGACCTTTAATCCCAGAAAAATGGCCTCGATGCCATCTTGTTCGGGGCTAACTGCCCATTATGCCAAACCTATGCTCACCAAGTTTCGTCTTCGAAGTCTTTTCCATTTAGGAGAAATGGCCATGTCGTGATTGGTGATGTTTTGCACATTTGCAATAAGATTCCATTCATCATCTGCTGGAATTTACCGGGACAGCGGAAAAATGTTATAAAATGGAAACCGAATGTCCGAGAGACTTCGTTCGATGACTTCCCGGAAGATCTGGCCCCGTTGCACGGCCCACCGCCGTCGGCTAATTTTAGAAACATTCGTGGACGTCTAGTAAGGAACCCTACATTTGCAATATGGAGTTTCTCATCAATCATACAGCAAATGCCGAAAAGTGCCCTTCATGTATGGAAGGCTGCCAGCCATTTCACCCCTCCTGGCCCTGCTGTTTGTGTTGATGAGTCCCAGTCTGTAGTGCAACACCCCTTGCCATTTCCATCTGAGGCAGAGTGCTTCAAGTTGTTTCTGACAGAGGAGCTAGTGGAAGACATAGTAGAGACCAATCGCTATGCCTTGGAGCTACAGGAGAAGAGAGAGCCAGGAATGGGGGGGACATCCAGAATTAGTGAAATGTATACATTCCTGGTGACAGTAAAGAAGAACTCCCTAAGAGAATACTGGAGCAGAGATCCTGTGTTTGCAACTCCCTTCTTTGCCACCCTCTTTTCCCAAGACTGCTTTCTTGTTCTGCTGCTATGACTGCATTTCATCAACAACGCTAATGCCTTCCTAAATGACCCGTTATACAAAATAAGAAATGTTAACAGCTGGCAGTAAAGTGCCATGACAAACAAGACGTCCATGTCCTCTCCACTGTCCATACAGCAACCATGTCGGCCACAGGGAAAGTGGACCACCTGACGGGAGAGAGAAACAAACCAGACAGAGAAACATCAAACCAGACTGCGTGCTTGACTATAACCTCAAAATGGGGGCAGTGGATAAGGCTGACATGATAAACAGCTTTGTGGAATGCACTCAGAAAACGACCAAGTGGTATAAGATATTTTTCAATTTTTCCAGGGTAGCTTCAAAATACAACATGCCTATACTTCTGACGCATTTAGCATTGTTTTTACAAAGCTAATAGAAGAATGTAACTAGCTACATAAGCACGATTGAATACAACACCATAAAAGGTGAGTAACATGAGTAACGTTACCTCGCGTGTCCGCGGTTATAAGGAATATACAGAAATATATTATGCTCCATACACACAGTGAGCTACAGTAGAAACGGTATAACACGACACACAGAAACTATTATAACGTAATAAGGCACTTACTTTGATAGAAACACAGTCTGGATTTGAAGATGGGTGTCTGTAGTGACGCCTCTAGCACTGAGACGCTGTGCCACTTGGGAGTCATAAGGCCAGGGTAGCTTCAAAATACAACACATGCTAATACTTCCCTGACGCAATTAGCATTGTTTTCCAGAGCTAATAGAAGAATGTAGCTAGCTACCTAAGCATTGAGTATAACACCATAAATGTTATGAATTGAGTAACGTTACATCGCGTGTCTGCGGTTATGAGGAATATACACAAAAACATTTATGCTACAGTAGAAACGACATAACACGACATGCAGAAACTATTATAACGTAATAAGGCACTTACCTTGATAGAAATGCACACATTTCGAAAGTTATTACTGGTAACGAAAACAACTTTGATTGCGATGAAGGCAACAGACGGAAAATATGGACACGTGTATGCAGGACGGCAGATGAGCAAATTTCTGCAGACTTGAACTTCACAAACAATTGAGAAGTGTTTGGGGAATTTAGTTTGGGTCAGAAATGTCTTTTGTAAATTTATTTTTATGTAAAAATTACTACTTTTATGTGAATGAATGAGGCGGAACACACCTCATTTCAAACTTATTAGAAAAGAAGAAACTTGTTAGAATTTTTTTTTAAATTGACAAATAAAAACAGGCTGCGTGCTGTGGTTTGAGGGCAGCGCAGATTAAATGTACTGTTACGTAACAATCACATTCTGGAATGGAGAGAACGTTTTAACATCACGTGCATAAAAAAACTCACGCTGGGGCGACCGTTAGAGATATTTGGAACTCACACAAGAAAGGGTTAGTCAGGATTTTAGACAAATCTAACAGAGTTGACCAAATCTCCTCACACATTTTTTAGGAATTACAATTTTGAGAGAAATCACAGAGGGCTATTTCAAGAAACTACATAAGATCCCCTTTCAGTTAATATTCATTATTTCCATTATTATTTTAAACACTTTTTTGGAGAGTTTGAAATTGGGATCCTTTGCTCTGGACAAAGGCATTTCAGGGCACAGTGGTGACATGGAAATTAATAATATTGAAAATCTCAAAACTAATATTTTCCCTTATATAGTTCACAATGTAATTCTTAAAGGCAACAAATTCATTTTTTTACTATAAAAATAACGTTTCCCTACCGTACAAGGATTGCCCCAACTTTCAAGAATCCCTGCATTATGTTTCATGGTGGGAAGTTATAAGTAAGGTTTGTTATCACACACACAGACTCCTGCAGGACTACTTTTAGGCCTTGAGTCTCATCTGCTAAGAAGAGATTTCATGCTGAGCTATCCTGTCCCCCCTCAGATTTTCTAGAACAAAAGCAGATGTTTCCACTGTGAGATAGTAGAGATGATAATTCTCAGCCCCCTGCACCTACGGTGTTTGGTACATTCATTTTTGGACAATTCAATTAATAATTTATAGATATTGATTCTTCAAGAATATGACTTATAAATGTCTCATAATAGTTCCGAATTTCAAAGTGTTTTCATTTCTCCAGCCTGATCGCTCAGCTGTTTACCAAAACAAGTGGTGGGGTGACCGCTTGGTTGTTTTTCAAATCCCGGATTGCTCATTTAAGGCTAGGCACCACACCATAATAGGTTCATTTATTCCTCTTATTCATATCACAATGAACTTTTACCAGTTGAATATGCACTCACTGGACAGTTTATTAGGTACACCCATCTAGTATCGCCTCAGAATCCCCTTTGCCTCCAGAACAGCCTGATTTCTTTGGGGCATGGATTCTTCATGGCGTCGGAAACGTTCGTTGCTCAGTTGTTACCTAATGTGTGCCAGGAAAACATTCCCCACACCAGTACCCCACGGCTACCAGCCTGAACCAGGCAGGATGGGTCCATGGACTCATGCTGCTACGCCAAATCCTGACTCTGCCATCAGCATGACGCAAAAGGAACCAGGATTCGTTAGACCAGACTATCATCAAATCAAATCAAATCAAATGTATTTATATAGCCCTTCTTACATCAGCTGATATCTCAAAGTGCTGTACAGAAACCCAGCCTAAAACCCCAAACAGCAAGCAATGCAGGTGTAGCAGCACGGTGGCTAGGAAAAACTCCCTAGAAAGGCCAAAACCTAGGAAGATACCTAGAGAGGAACCAGGCTATGAGGGGTGGCCAGTCCTCTTCTGGCTGTGCCGGGTGGAGATTATAACAGCACATGGCCAAGATATTCAAATGTTCATAAATGACCAGCATGGTCAAATAATAATAATCATAGTAGTTGTCGAGGGTGCAACAAGTCAGTAACACAAGAGTAAGTGTCAGTTGGCTTTTTCATAGCCGATCTTTGAGAGTATCTCTACCGCTCCTGCTGTCTCTAGAGAGTTGAAAACAGCAGGTCTGGGACAGGTAGCACGTCCGGTGAACAGGTCAGGGTTCCAGCAGGTCTGGGACAGCAGGTCTGGGACAGGTAGCACGTCCAGTGAACAGGTCAGGGTTCCATAGCTGCAGGCAGAACAGTTGGAACTGGAGCAGCAGCACGGCCAGCATGGACAGCAAGGAGTCATCAAGCCAGGTAGTCCTGAGGCATGGTCCTAGGGCTCAGGTCCTCCGAGAGAGAGAAAGAGAGAAAGAGAGAAAGAGAGAATTAGAGAGAGCATATTTAAATTCACACAGGACACCGGAAAAGACAAGAGAAATACTCCAGATGTGACAGACTGACCCTAGCCCCCCGACACATAAACTACTGCAGCATAAATACTGGAGGCTGAGACAGGAGGGGTCAGGAGACACTGTGGCCCGATCCGATGAAACCCCCGGACAGGGCCAAACAGGTAGGATATAACCCCACCCACCTTGCCAAAGCACAGCCTCCACACCACTGGAGGGATATCTCCAACCACCAACATACCATCCCGGGACAAGGCCGAGTATAGCCCACAAAGATCTCCGCCACGGCACAACCCAAGGGGGGTCGCCAAACCCAGACAGGAAGACCACGTCAGTGACTCAACCCACTCAAGTGACGCACCCCTCCCAGGGACGGAATGGAAGAACACCAGTAAGCCAGTGACTCAGCCCCCGTAATAGGGGTGGAGGCAGAGAATCCCAGTGGAAAGAGGGGAAACCGGCCAGGCAGAGATGGCAAGGGCGGATCGTTGCTCCAGCCTTTCCGTTCACCTTCACACCCCTGGGCCAGACTACAATTAATCATAGGACCTACTGAAGAGATGAGTCTTCAGTAAAGACTTAAAGGTTGAGACTGAATCTGTGTCTCTCACATGGGTATGCAGACTATTCCATAAAAATGGAGCTCTATAGGAGAAAGCCCTGCCTCCAGCTGTTTGCTTAGAAATTCTAGGAACAATTAGGAGGCCCGCGTCTTGTGACCGTAGCATACGTGTATGTACGGCAGGACCAAATCGGAAAGATAGGTAGGCGCAAGCCCATGTAATGCTTTGTAGGTTAGCAGTAAAACCTTGAAATCAGCCCTTGCCTTAAAATCGATTTCTATGCGATTTTTCTCGTAAAATAGCGATAACATTCCAACCGGGAGACGTTGTTTTCGTTCAAAGACTGAATGAAGAAAATTGTGTCTTCACGTGCATGCGTGCGCCCGTGTCATTGTTCTCAGATCGACCACTTTCCAAATGCGCTACTGTTTTTCAGCCAGGGACTGCAGAGTCATCATTCCCCATTCTGGTGCCTTCTGAGAGCCTATGGGAGCCTTAGAAAATGTCACGTTACAGCAGAGATCCTCTGTTTTCGATAAAGAGGATATAGAAGGCCAAGAAATGGTCAGAGAGGGCACTTCCTGTATAGAATCTTCTCAGGTTTTGGCCTGCCATATGAGTTCTGTTATACTCACAGACACCATTCAAACAGTTTTAGAAACTTTAGGGTGTTTTCTATCCAAATCAAACAATTATATGCATATTCTAGTTTCTGGGCAGGAGTAATAACCAGATTAAATCGGGTACGTTTTTTATCCGGCCATGCAAATACTGCCCCCTACCCAAGAGAGGTTCATTTTTCTGTGTCATTTTTGGACAGAAAGTTTCTGATTTTTCCAATGTTACGTAGATGGAAAAAAGCTGTCCTTGAAACAGTCTTGATATGTTCTTCAAAAGAGAGATCAGGGTTCAGAGTAACACCGAGGTCCTTCACAGTTTTATTTGAGACAACTGTACAACCATCCAGATGAATTGTCAGATTCAACAGAAGATCTCTTTGTTTCTTGGGACCTAGGACAAGCATCTCTGTTTTGTCCGAGTATAAAAGTAGAAAGTTTACAGCCATCCACTTCCTTATGTCTGAGACACAGGCTTCTAGCGAGGGCAATTTTGGGGCTTCACCATGTTTCATTGACATGTACAGCTGTGTGTCATCCGCATAGCAGTGAAATTTAACATTATGTTTTCGAATGACATCCCCAAGAGGTAAAATATATAGTGAAAACAATAGTGGTCCTAAAACGGAACCTTGAGGAACACCGAAATTTACAGTTGATTTGTCAGAGGACAAACCATTCACAGAGACAAACTTATATCTTTCCAACAGATAAGACCTAAACCAGTTCAGAACTTGTCCATGTAGACCAATTTGGGTTTCCAATCTCTCCAAAAGAATGTGGTGATCAATGGTATCAAAAGCAGCACTAAGATCTAGGAGCACAAGGACAGACGCAGAGCCTCGGTCTAACGTCATTAAAAGGTCATTTACCACCTTCAAAAGTGCAGTCTCAATGCTATGATGGGGTCTAAAACCAGACTGAAGCGTTTCGTATACATTGTTTGTCTTCAGGAAGGCAGTGAGTTGCTGCGCAACAGCTTTTTCTAAACTTTTTGAGAGGAATGGAAGATTCGATATAGGCCGATAGTTGTTTATAATTTCTGGGTCAAGATTTGGCTTTTTCAAGAGAGGCTTTATTACTGCCACTTTCAGTGAGTTTGGTACACATCCGGTGGATAGAGAGCCGTTTATTATGTTCAACATAGGAGGGCCAAGCACAGAAAGCAGCTCTTTCAGTAGTTTAGTTGGAATAGGGTCCAGTATGCAGCTTGAAGGTTTAGAGGCCATGATTATTTTCATCATTGTGTCAAGAGATATATTACTAAAACACTTTAGTGTCTCCCTTGATCCTAGGTCCTGGCAGGGTTGTGCAGACTCAGGACAAAGGAGCTTTGGAGGAATATGCAGATTTAAAGAGGAGGCCGTAATTTGCTTTCTGATGATCATGATCTTTTCCTCAAAGAAGTTCATGAATTCATTACTGCTGAAGTGAGAGCCATCCTCTCTTGGGGAATGCTGCTTTTTAGTTAACTTTGCGACAGTATCAAAAAGACATTTCGGATCGTTCTTATTTTCCTCAATTAAGTTGGAAAAATAGGCTGATCGAGCAGCAGTGAGGGCTCTTCGATACTGCACGGTACTGTCTTTCCAAGCTAGTTGGAAGACTTCCAGTTTGGTGTGGCGCCATTTCCGTTCCAATTTTCTGGAAGCTTGCTTCAGAGCTCGTGTATTTTCTGTATACCAGGGAGCTAGTTTCTTATGACAAATGTTTTTAGTTTTTTTGGGTGCAACTGCATCTAGGGTATTGCGCAATGTTAATTACATCTAGGCGTTCCGCTAGCGGAACACCTGCTCCAATATCCAATGATAGGCGTGGCGCGAATTACAAATTCCTCAAAAATCCCAAAACTTCAATTTTTCAAACATATGACTATTTTACACCATTTTAAAGACAAGACTCTCCTTTATCTAACCACACTGTCCGATTTCAAAAAGGCTTTACAACGAAAGCAAAACATTAGATTATGTCAGCAGAGTACCCAGCCAGAAATAATCAGACACCCATTTTTCAAGCTAGCATATAATGTCACAAAAACCCAGAAGACAGCTAAATGCAGCACTAACCTTTGATGATCTTCATCAGATGACAACCCTAGGACATTATGTTATACAATACATGCATGTTTTGTTCAATCAAGTTCATATTTATATCAAAAAACAGCTTTTTACATTAGCATGTGACGTTCAGAACTAGCATACCCCCCGCAAACTTCCGGCGAATTCACTAACAATTTACTAAATTACTCACGATAAACGTTCACAAAAAGCATAACAATTATTTTAAGAATTATAGATACAGAACTCCTCTATGCACTCGATATGTCCGATTTTAAAATAGCTTTTTGGTGAAAGCACATTTTGCAATATTCTAAGTACATAGCCCAGCCATCACGGGCTAGCTATTTAGACACCCGGCAAGTTTAGCACTCACCAATATCAGATTTACTATTATAAAAGTTTGATTACCTTTTGTTGTCTTCGTCAGAATGCACTCCCAGGACTGCTACTTCAATAACAAATGTTGGTTTGGTCCAAAATAATCCATCGTTATATCCGAATAGCGGCGTTTTGTTCGTGCGTCCTAGACACTATCCGAAATGGTAAATCAGGGTCGTGCGCATGGCGCAATTCGTGACAAAAATTTCTAAATATTCCATTACCGTACTTCGAAGCATGTCAACCGCTGTTTAAAATCCATTTTTATGCAATTTTTCTCGTAAAAAAGCGATAATATTCCGCCCGGGAATCTCCATTTAGCAAAACAGAGGAAAGAAAACAAAGCTTTCGGTCGACGCGGGCACGAGCCTGAGTCTCACAGTACTGTAACCAGCCACTACCCAAACGCGCTACTTTGTTTCAGCCAGAGCCTGCAAAGCCACGATTCAGCGTTTTGCTGCCTTCTGAGAACCTATGGCAGCCGTAGGAAGTGTCACGGGACAGCTAACATCCTCACTCTTCAATAAACAGAGACAAGAAGAACGACACCTTGTCAGACAGGCCACTTCCTGCATGAAATCTTCTCAGGTTTTGGCCTGCCAAATGAGTTCTGTTATACTCACAGACACCATTCAAACAGTTTTAGAAACTTTGGAGTGTTTTCTATCCAAAGCTAATAATTATATGCATATTCTAGTTTCTGGGCAGGAGTAACAATCAGATTAAATTTGGTACGTTTTTTATCCGGCCGTGTCAATACTGCCCCCTAGCCCTAACAGGTTAAAATTCATGACATTTTTATGCTGGTAATATGATAAACTAAAGAAAATATACATTTGCATGAAGATTTTTAAATGTTTATGTTTACTTTTTGAAAGTACTAATATTAAAAGACCAAAGTACATGCAAAAATGTAATTTCAGCTTGTGGTGCCTTGCTTAATGAATACATGCTGTCTGTCTATCTGTGTGTGTGCATGTGCATGCTTGTGTGTGTGACTGTCTTCCCCCAAGGCTTTAATTATACTGTCTGTGACACGTGTTACGCTGGCTGCTTCCTCCCTAACAGCTACCCCAGTCCTGGATGTCGCTATGGGGTCCATGCTGTCATCCCCTACCACAGTTCACCCAGAGGTGTCTGACTGTCATGGTCCCATTGGCCGGTTTTAACTAGTTTTGTTTTCATGTGGATGGTTACCTGTTAATATTTCATTCCTATTGCAGCATGGAATGGTGAAAATGAATCTGTTCTCATAACCGTATGGAAACTCACCTAGCTTATTTGTACTGTTTGTAGGCCAGCCCAGAAAGTAGAAACAACTCACACGAAAATAGATCCTCTGTAAATGAAAAAGTGATGTGTTTGGCATGTATCCACTGTCTCTGTCCCCTCCCATCACTTTAGTAGGTCAGATCACATAGTTTGATGGAACCTCTTGACCTGTCTAGTTTAGAAATGTATCAAATCAGACTGTGGGTCTCTGTAGTTATAGTGGTGGGAACTATAGAACCCAACTGGGAAGTAGAAATCAACTCAGTGGTCTCTTACCTGAGATGGAAAGATTGGGGGCTCGATTCCTGGTCGAGTCATAGGCTACCAAAGACTCAAAAATGTGGACATGATACCTCTCTGTTTGTCACTCAGGATTAAGGAGATAGATTGGAGGTAAGGCCCTGCGATAGACAAGTGCCCCCTTAACCCAGCTGCACCAATGTGTCAGAGGAAACACCGTACACCTGGCTACTGTGTCAGTGTGCACTGCACCTGGCCCACCACAGGAGTCACTAGTGCACAATGGGATAAGGATATCCCTGCTGGCCAAGCCCTCCCCTAACCCTGATGACGCTGGGCCAATAGTGCCCCCATGGGTCTCCCAGTCATGGCTGGCTGCGACAGAGCCTGGACTCTCTAGTGGCACAGCTAGCACCGTGATGCAGTGCCTTAGACCACTGCGCCACACGGGAGGCCCAGTCTTTCATTACTTAAAGAATCTCAAAGCGTTTTAAAGTGGGAAAAAAATTAATGCAATTTTTTTTTTAAGGAAACAGGAACATGCCATATGGGGCATTTTGGCTCAGACAAGGCGTAGTTGTCTGAGCCTAGAATAACTTCTCAGTGGCTTAATCTTTCTGTATCGGTTTTAGGTTTCTGACTACCCAGTTTTGGATTTCCTTTCAGGTACATCAATGACTCTAGAGTTTTTCCAAGCTCACCAAGTCACTCTGAGAGATCCATGTCCATGTCTCCATATTGGTGTGTTCTACAATGTAAGACAACACAATTGCCCACCCTTACTCTAGCCTAGATGTACCTGCAAGTTTTTTCCCCCCACAATGTAGGGACTTGGCCACTGGGTGCCGCCATATCCCCATGCATTTAGCCAGGTTTCCTATCAGAGCTCAATGGACTGAGAAAGAGCACATAGGGACACACACATCTCCTATAGGCTGAGATTCCTACCTGTCCAATATGGGGACTGAATGCGCTCCTGAATGAATTAAAGTTCACCAGGGAGAGGCTGCAAAGGTTAAGAAAGGTAGATTCTCAATTGGGGAAAAGTCAGCCCTCTCCTTCATTCTCCTCTACTGTGACCCGGAACCCGAAGTGTTTGAGTGATTGAGGAGTGTCAACTCGTTAGTAGACGAATGAAGGAGTCTACTCCCATTTGAATCAGCTGTTGTTTTATCAAAGGAGAAAAGCATTGACACATTTAAAAACAATACGCTTCTTATCCTTTTATGTATAAAATGTCTTGCATGACTAGTTTAATTCTGGGTTTTCGTCACCTTTAGACATTTATTTTGGGATTCCACCTCATTTGCCTGATGATGCGCGAGTGGAGAAGGAGCGTCTCATTTGATACAAGCGCATTTGTTTCCATGTTTCCTTTCTTCTGCTCCTCGATTACCTTTGACCTTCATAAAAAAGAGGTGAGGAGAGGAAGGCGGGAGGAGTAGAGGAGGCGAGCAAAACCAATTGAGATTCTCCCAAAGGCTCTGTTATGTGTCCCTATAGTATCGTGTCTCTCTGGTGACATATAACACTAGAAATATATAATATTTTTATGAGTGAACACATGCATGACTGAACCTTTACAATGTATGAATAAATCATTTGATTTAGATACTTTAGTATATGTAGTGTATGTGGACACCCCTTCAAATTAGTGGATTCGGCTATTTCAGCCAAACCCGTTGCTGACATGTGTATAAAATTGAGCACAGCGCCATGCAATCTCCATAGACAAACATTGGCAGTAGAATGGCCCACACTGAAGAGCTCAGTGACTTTCAACGTGGCAGCGTCATAGGATGCAACCTTTCCAACAAGTCAGTTCGTCAAATTTCTGCCCTGCTAGAGCTGCCCTGGTCAACTGTAAGTGTTGTTCATTTGAAGTGGAAACGTCTAGGAGCAACACTGACTCAGCCACAAAGTGGTTGGCCACACAAGCTCACAGAATGTGACCGCCGAGTGCTGAAGTGCGTATCGCGTAAAAATTGTCTGTCCTCGGTTGCAACACTCACTACCGAGTTCCAAACTGCCTCTGGAAGCAATGTCAGCACATGAACTGTTTGTCGGTGACTACATGAAATGGGTTTCCATGGCCAAGCAGCCGCACACAAGCCTAAGACTACCATATGTAATGCCAAGTGTCGGCTGGAGTGATGTAAAGCTCGCTACCATTGGACTCTGGAGCAGTGGAAACCCTTTCTCTGGAGTGGTGAATCACGCTTTACCATTTGGCAGTCCAACTATCGAATCTGGGTTTGGCAGATGCCAGGAGAACGATATCTGCCCGAATGCATAGTGCCAACTGTAACGTTTGGTGGAGGAGGAATAATGGTCGGGGGATGTTTTTCATAGTTAGTTCCAGTGAAGGGAAATCATTTTTTGTTGTTGTAGCAAATATATATATATATATCTATACACTGCTCAAAAAAATAAAGGGAACACTTAAACAACACAATGTAACTCCAAGTCAATCACACTTCTGTGAAATCAAACTGTCCACTTAGGAAGCAACACTGATTGACAATAAATTTCACATGCTGTTGTGCAAATGGAATAGACAACAGGTGGAAATAATAGGCAATTAGCAAGACACCCCCAATAAAGGAGTGGTTCTGCAGGTGGGGACCACAGACCACTTCTCAGTTCCTATGCTTCCTGGCTGATGTTTTGGTCACTTTTGAATGCTGGCGGTGCTTTCACTCTAGTGGTAGCATGAGACGGAGTCTACAACCCACACAAGTGTCTCAGGTAGTGCAGCTCATCCAGGATGGCACATCAATGCGAGCTGTGGATAGAAGGTTTGCTGTGTCTGTCAGCGTAGTGTCCAGAGCATGGAGGCGCTACCAAGAGACAGGCCAGTACATCAGGAGACGTGGAGGAGCCCGTAGGAGGGCAACAACCCAGCAGCAGGACCGCTACCTCCGCCTTTGTGCAAGGAGGAGCAGGAGAAGCACTGCCAGAGCCCTGCAAAATGACCTCCAGCAGGCCACAAATGTGCATGTGTCTGCTCAAACGGTCAGAAACAGACTCCATGAGGGTGGTATGAGGGCCCGATGTCCACAGGTGGGGGTTGTGCTTACAGCCCAACACCGTGCAGGACGTTTGGCATTTGCCAGAGAACACCAAGATTGGCAAATTCGCCACTGGCGCCCTGTGCTCTTCACAGATGAAAGCAGGTTCACACTGAGCACGTGACAGACGTGACAGAGTCTGGAGACGCCGTGGAGAACGTTCTGCTACCTGCAACATCCTCCAGCATGACCGGTTTGGCGGATGGGTCAGTCATGGTGTGGGGTGGCATTTCTTTGGGGTGCCGCACAGCCCTTCATGTGCTCGCCAGAGGTAGCCTGACTGGCATTAGGTACCGAGATGAGATCCTCAGACCCCTTGTGAGACCATATGCTGGTGCGGTTGGCCCTAGGTTCCTCCTAATGCAAGACAATGCTAGACCTCATGTGGCTGGAGTGTGTCAGCAGTTCCTGCAAGAGGAAGGCATTGATGCTATGGACTGGCCCGCCCGTTCCCCAGACCTGAATCCAATTGAGCACATCTGGGACATCATGTCTTGCTCCATCCACCAACGCCACGTTGCACCACAGACTGTCCAGGAGTTGATGGATGCTTTAGTCCAGGTCTGGGAGGAGATCCCTCAGGAGACCATCCGCCACCTCATCAGGAGCATGCCCAGGCGTTGTAGGGAGGTCATACAGGCACGTGGAGGCCACACACACTACTGAGCCTCATTTTGACTTGTTTTAAGGACATTACATCAAAGTTGGATCAGCCTGTAGTGTGGTTTTCCACTTTAATTTTGAGTGTGACTCCAAATCCAGACCTCCATGGGTTGATAAATTGGATTTCCATTGATTATTTTTGTGTGATTTTGTTGTCAGCACATTCAACTATGTAAAGAAAAAAGTATTTAATAAGATTATTTCTTTCATTCAGATCTAGGATGTGTTGTTTTAGTGTTCCCTTTATTTTTTTGAGCAGTATATATATATATATATATATATATATATATATATATATATATATATATATATATATATATATATATATATACGTACATACACACACATATATATTTTAAATTATATATGTATATATTTATATTTCCTTTATTACCTTCCAAACTTACCACCCCACCCTCAAACTAGTGAACAGCGAAGCTTAGGCCTGTATTTCCAGCTTTTTTTTGAATTTACAACTATTTTACAATAGTTTTATTTTGTTTGTTTTTTAAATCTTGTCCTTCCTCTACCCTCAACCTCTGCCATTTATGTATGATGTCCATCTGGTTTGATTTCTATTTCTCATATCTTTCAAACTGTGCTCTTTCAGAAAAGTCCATTCAACCCCTCCCATCTATCTCTTAACACCACCCATATTGGATTTCTATTTGCCATATATTTTTCAACTGTGCTGTGATGTTTCTCAAAGTTCTGAACATTTCCATTCTCATTGTTTCTACAGATTGTAAATTGAAAATAAAAATTTTCGCAAATTTTTTGATTATATTATTGACAAGTAGTGCTATCTGCAGGGTTAGTTCCAGGTTAAGTGAAGGGAAATCTTATTTATCCTTTATTTAACTAGGCAAGTCAGTTAAGAACAAATTCTTATTTACAATGATGGCCTTGGAACAGTGGGTTAACAGCCTTGTTCAGGGGCAGAACGACAGATTTTTACCTTGTCAGCTCTGGGATTTGATGTAGCAACCTTTCGATTACTGGCTCAACGCTCTAACCACTAGGCTACCTGCCGCCCTGCTACAGCATAGAATGACATTCTAGACGATTCTGTGCTTCCAACTTTATGGCAACAGTTTGGGGAAGGCCCTTTCCTGTTTCAGCATGACAATGCCCTTGAGCACAAAGCGAGGACCGTACAGAAATGGTTTGTAGAGATCGGTGTGGCCTGGCCTGCACAGGGCCCTGATCTCGACCCCATCGAACACCTTTGGGATGAGTTGGATGCCAACTGCGAGCCAGGCCTAATCGCCCAACATCAGTGCCTGAACTCACAAATGCTCTTGTGGCTGAATGGAAGCAAGTACCCGCAGCAATATTCAAACATCTAGTGGAAAGCCTTCCCAGAAGAGTGGAGGCTGTGATAGCAGCAAAGGGGACCAACTCCATATTAATGCCCATGATTTTGGAATGAGATGTTTGACGATCACCCGCGTTAAATACGTTTTTAACCTCAAAAGGTATTTCCTGGTTAAAATGAAGGTTGAATAAATAGAAGAGTCTGTAGAGTATGCAACTAGAGGTGGGTATGAGTTTATCTCCATATAATTCATTAATAATTAGTGCACTGTGTTTGCAGCGCATCCAAACACCACCCTCTGGTGCCACTATGACTGTATACACCTTGAGGTTGTCATTATTCTTTTACAGTTGAATAGATAATCTCTGGCGCATTTGCTTTTTAAAATGACGAACATTACACCCATGGGTGTAATAGCTATTAGGTTATTACAAAAATAAAATACATTATGGAGATTTTCTGGGTGAGGCACAATGACTACCATACGCAATCCAGAATTAGTAAATACATTTTTTTTTTTACTTTGAATTGTTTAATAATATAATGTATGAATGCCTCCTGGGCTTAGTTTAACTGTTTTACTTTGAATCCCAGATTGCCCTTTTAAAAACTAAGAGTGGGAGGCTGGGAACAGGAACTAAAATCATCTCTGTGTCGCTTTTTGATGGATTCCATTTCCTCTCTCCGGTGTCACGCGTCAGGCATCTCGAGAGATGACGAGAGGCTTCCTTCTGTTTTTCTGTCGGGCCGTGGGAGGCGACAGGAGTGGGGACGGGCTGCCAGAATCCATCTTCCTCCCTCTTTACACCACCCTCCCTCCGTCCCGCTCCATTCCCCAACCCTCCACTTCAAACTTCTCATACACTTCAGTGTCGACAACAACAGTGACAAGTGGGAAATGGAGATGGAACCATTTTATGAGTGGGAGTAGAAATGATCATAACTCCTTCCCTTTGGAGAATAGAGCCACGCACGCAAACACACAGGTTTGTGTTTGTCTTTGTCTGTCCTATTTCATGACTGTGTGGATGAACATCTATGTGTACATGTGGCTTTTTGTGTGTGTACATGCTTGTGTGATTGGGTTGAGCATCTGTGCGTGCGTTTTGAGTGTGTTCCTGTGTGAACATGTGTGTGCGTACTTTCCTGTGTACGTGTGTGCGTGCGTAAATATGTGTTCGTGTTCGTGTCTGTGCACATGCATTTGTGTGCGTGTGTGTGTGTGTATGTATGTATGCATAAATTCATGTGTGTGTGCATTTGTGTGTGTGTGTGTGTGTGTGTGTGTATCTGTGTACTCATCCAACTCACCCATCCAGCTCAGGATCCATCATCCCTGGCTGCCTTGCAGTGCGTGGTACTGATCTGCGTTGCAGCCGCCCTGGCGAACAGATGTCAGGGACTACTGATAATGTCCCTCCGCAGAGCAGCAACAAATTACGGACCAGCGCTACGGAATATAACCTTCAGATTACAGATGGCCTGTATCACGGGCCCTGGTCGGATTTACAAGATGTAAATACTATAGGAAGAGGTAATCCAGTGGGGGAATAAGGGGGAGAGCGAGAAGGAGGGAGGAGTAACAGCTGGCAGGGGACACAGGGCGGAGGGAGGGTGGGGGTGCGGGGTGAGACTACACTGATACACTGATGTTGGGATGATGGTGATGTTGTGTGTTTGATATGCTCCAGAGGAAATCTGAAATGGAACAGATCATCGTTACATGATGTGGGTGCACTGGATACGTATCCCCTGGGGCTAAACTATAGTGATACAGAGGCATGGGGATAGAACGGAGACGTATTGTTGTCTCAATGTACAATGGTGATGTTTTTGGGGTCAGGGATAGAGTGTGAAGGAGATCCTATACTTACATAATCCCCTTCCTCTTCTCTCTCTGTGTGAAGCTACACATGGCCCACATACAGTACGGCTCAACCTCTAGTGTGGTAAGAGCAGGGATGATTTAATGTTTTACAGTAAGGATGAATACAGTATTATAAATTTAAAGTATTTAAATTGGGAACTCTGGTGCCAGGATAATGCTTTAAATTTACAGTGAAATTCTCCCAGAAATCTAAATGTCAGATAAACAATACATTTGTACATAAAATACATTTATTCAAATTGATAACATTAACAACACATTAACAACAGAATTGACAATAGAAATAATAAGAGCATCATTACAACACTAATTATATTGTGTGCCTGTGTGTGGTGGGTGTGGGGGAGCGAGAGACAAAGAGAGAGGAGATGGAGTTAAAATTGGGATTGGGTACAATCCTAGCTCTTTCATCAGGGGCAAATCTATTCTGGAGAAGGGGGTTCCGAGGTGGTGAAACACACAATGGGACAGTTTGGGCAGGAGTGCATCCAGGAGAGAGAAGTCAGCGTAGCATCATGTGTTCCTCATGGGGCTCTGTAACAATCCTCCTCAGTTCTGATTTGTCAGCTCTTCTCACCCCTATGACAAGCATAGAAAAATAAATAATAGCATGAGAGACCGATGACCCCAGGGCTGTGGGTAAGAAGATAGGTGACAAGGGACATATCAAGCTGGTGTCGTGTGTGTTTACTTACCTCACTAGAGGTTTTAATTCAAGAGAGCTCAGTGAGCTCTTGGAAGAGCGGGGAAATGTACAGTAAGGGTTGAGAACAGCTGGCTTCCTCTGGGCCACTTTGTCATGCACTTTATCCCATCTTCATGGTTCATCATCTTGGGTTGTGTCGAACCAAGAATCTGTAAAGCCATAGATCCGATATATTATATGCATATTCGTCTACATTTCAGCACCAACTGGTATATTTATTGTAGATTATTTTGTCAAATTTTAGGGTTAGGAAAGTGTTTGAATCATAAACCGTTTTGGAGAGCCTTTATGCACATAACATATTGGCGAATCAAAAATAAAGTGATTTAATTCCTCCTGAAAGTTCTCATTCAAGTTCAGTCTATGAAATATTGGAAGGTGGAAAAAAGTGTGCAATGGTTTTTTGAACAATAGTCCTATAAATCTATCCTAATCCTCACTAATCATGGAACTGTATTACAACAGTCACTCGTTGTGAACTGTGCGCCAGGCTCCAGGTTTAATCTGCTAATTGTGTTCTGAGTTCCATAATAACTAAAATAGGCTACATGTCCCAAGTTATTGCACAACGTTAACCTAATATGATCCACTATTGCTAGCGAACCTCAGGAACAACTACACGGACATGACAGAGGAAGAAAGGTAAACAGAATGGAATGATGCAAAATGTAGGCTACAAATTAAAGGCAAAAAAATATGTTACAAATTGGGTTTAAAATACAATTGTGAATTTGTCTCCCAGTTTCTGTTGGAAAGCAGACTAAACCAGGTTTCTCTAGGATTTTGCCTGTGCTTAGCTCTATTCTGTTTGTTTTTATCCAAAAAAAACCTCCCTAGTTGCTGATGATGAGCATATCCATAACATGATGCACCCACCACCATTGTCAAGGCTCTGGCTCAGGAGAAGACCCAGATGCAGACTGTTTCGAAGTAACAAAAGTTTATTACAAAAACAGGAGGGCAGGCAAACGACAGGTCAAGGGCAGGCAGAGGTCAGTAGTCCAGAGCAGAGACTGAAAGGTATGGAACGGCAGGCAGGCTCAGGGTCAGGGCACGCAGAGGTCAGTAATCCAGGGTGGTGTGACAAGGTACAGGGAAGGCAGAATGGTCAAAAACCAGGAAAACTAGAAAACAAGAACTAGAGGCAAAAAGAAGCACGTGGAAAACTGCTGGTAGGCTTGAAACAAAACGAACTGGCAACAGACAAACAGAGAACACAGGTATAAATACACTGGGGATAATGAGGAAGATGGGTGACACCTGGAGAGGGGTGGAGACAAGCACAAAGACAGGTTAAACAGATCAGGGTGTGAGAACCATGCTTGAAAATATGAAAGGTGGTACTCATTGATGCGTTGGATTTGCCCCAAACATAATGCGTTGTATTCAAGACAAAAAGTTAATTTCTTTGCCAAATTTTTTGCAGTATTACTTTTGTAGAAAACAGGATGCATGTTTTGGAATATCTTTATTCTGTACAGACTTCCGTCTTTTCACTCTGTCATTTAGGTTAGTATTGTGGAGTAACTACAATGTTGCTGTAGTTACCATCCTCAGTTTTCTCCTATCAGAGCCATTCAACTCTGTAACTGTTTTAAAATCACCATTGGCCTCATGGTGAAATCCCTGAACAGTTTCCTTCCTTTCCAGCAACTGAGTTAGCAAGGACACCTGTATCTTTGTGGGTGTAATGATACACCATCCAAAGCGTAATTAATTAAGAACTTCACCATGCTCAAAGGGATATTCAACATTTTATTTTTAATTTTTTACCCATCTACCAGTAGGTGACCTACTTTGCAAGGCATTGGAAAACGTTATGTGAGCTATATCACTCCAATATATTGGTATCACTCTGCGGCAGAGGGATACATCCGAGGTGAGGATTTACAGATTTACTCCTGTGTACACCTGTGTCAAGGCTGGGGTCCGCCCCTATATATAGACCCCATGGCCGCAACACACGTTCTCTACATAATTTTTGAGGTGCCTCTAGCACCGTAGAGGAGTGGAGTGATGCATATAGCTCACATAACCGTGGTTACATACGTAACCTTTTATGTTTCAATATATTGGATCACTCCAATATATTGGTATACCCTTACCAGATTTAGTCCCAGCGCGGGACCGAAATGCAGGGGCCATCTATGTGGAATGGGGGTCCCGGCACAGTCCTCGGGAAGGGGAGGCGACGCCCTGGACCGCTGAACCAACCGCTGAGGGAGGTGCCACAATAACCCGATAGTACATAGCAAAGGTGCAAGAGGAAGCCCAGCTGGCCGCAGCACCGATATCAGCAAGGGGCACACCTCTCCGTAGAGCCCAGCCACACCTCGTGTTGAATGTGCCACCACAAATCCCAGCACTGGCCTGCCAGCCAGGCGGTATGCTGTCATAATCGTGTCCACGATCCAGTGAGAGAGCCTCTGCTTTGATAACCCAGCCCCCAGGACTCTCTCACCATAGCAGACAAAGAGCTGGTCTGTTGTTCTCACTGACCGTGACTGCTCCACATAAGCAGCCAGTGCCCGCACAGGGCACAGCATGCCGGAGGGAGGCCCAGACTCCCCCGCCACTGCCAGGGGGTTGTAAGCAGACAGGATAAAAGGGATGTGCTCATGCCTGTCTGACAGAACCTTCGGGAGGAATAAAGGGTTGGGGTGGAGAGATATACTTCTCCCACTCCAACGGTTCGAAAGGCGGCTTTGCCAAAGCTGCCAAGACCACATCCAGATCCCAGCTCGCCATTGAGCGGGTCCTAGCTGGATGCAGGCGACAAACCACCTTCATAAACCTGGAGACCAAGGGATGGCGCCCCACTGGCCTGTCCGTCCACCTAGATATAGCGGCCAAATACCCTCTCAGTGTAGAGGCTTCCAAGCCCTCATCCAAGCGAGACTGCAGGTATTGGAGGACATACTGCACTGCACCCCGCACGACTTGGGCACAACCTCAATACCAGTGCACCAAGAACAGAACAACCGCCAGCGCAACTGGTATGCCGCGGTTGTTGCCGGTGCGTTTGTGCTCTGCATGGTGTTCATTACGCCCTCCTGTAGTCCTAACAAGGACCATTGGTGCCATTCAGCGGCCAAGCCCACAGACTGAGGCGATGCGGTTGCGGATTCCACAGAGCCTGAGACAGCAGGCTTTCAAGTCACATTCAAAGACTGGGGGGCCCGGCTTAACTGGTATGCCAGTCCGGGAGGACCACGGCAGCTATCATGGTGTCCATGGTTGGGTACTCCCGGAGGCCGAGTGACTCTGCGCCCTCAACATAACTCCATGGTCCAGTCTCTGCTGTGAGTCGGAAGCTGAGAACACCACATAAAACAGGCATCCAGTAGGGTGCTCCACCGCCCTCTCCACATGGCTCAAACCCAGGCAGTGCATACACAAGGTATGTGGATCCCAAGGAGGGATGCCACCATCACACCTGTCACAAATGGAAGCCATAAGCTCAGCCAGGCCAACAAGGCCACGGAGCAGGGGTCCGACACCCTGGGAGAACTTATGTCATGACCCACTTGGAGGAATAGGAACCGGTGAGGGGTAAATTACCCAGTACCTCTTCAAAAAATGGGGAAGAACCGTGTGGGAAAAGCAGGCAGACAAAAAAACAGCAACCAGGTAATGGATTTGATTTATTAGATTTTTTGTTTTTGTTTTACGCCAACTGCAATATTACCTAGCCGTTTTAATATCCAAGCAGCACCATATGATGGAGTAACTCCATTAATTAAGGAACTCCAAAGTTAATGTCTCAACGTAGTGGAAAGCCCACCACGATACTCTTCACTCTGCAGGGGAAAGAACAAGAAAAAAAACCTGCAGAATAATTAACAGAGAACCCGCGCCGTAAAGCAATTCACAACACACACATAGAACAAGCCAGTCGGCAAGTTGTGTAAGGTAAATTACAGTTTGTGGCAGCACCCCAATACTAATGGATGCACAAGGAGTCGAAGTGTAACTCTAACGAAACTCAAGTACGACAAACCACAGGCAGAAGATACAGATCAACTGTGACAGCGAGTGGAGCACTCAAGAGGAGGGGCTGGCCATGTGGCCAGCTGCAAACAGCCAGTGAGTATACTTCCACGCAAGATATTACACTTTCCAGTGACTTACCAAGCAAACTTCAGAAAGTTTGTACCTCAAACCATACAGACGTCCGGCGAGAAAATGAAAGAGAACGTGTCGCGGCCACGTGGTCTATGTATAGGGGCAGACCCCAGCCGTGACACAGGGGTACACGAGAATACATTTGTAAATCCTCTCCTCGGATGTATCCCTCCACCGCGAGTGATAACAATATATTGGAGCGATCCAATATAGTAAAACATAACCTCCCTGGTCTTTGTGGTTGAATCTGTGCTTGAAGTTCACTGCTCGACTGAGGATCCTTAGAGATAATTGTATGTGTGGGGTACAGAGATCATGTTAAACAACTTATTATGTGACTTGTTAAGCACATTTTTACTCCTGAACGTACTTAGGCATGCCATAACAAAGGGGTTGAATACTTATTAAATTTTTTATTAAAGCTGCAATATGTAACTTTTTGGGTGACCTGACCAAATTCACTTAGAAACATGAGTTATAGATCTGTCATTCTAAATGAAAGCAAGTCTAAGAAGTGGTTAATCTGTTCTATGTACTATATTTCTATTTCCCATTCTTAAGTTTCATTTTTGCGTCTTTTATTTTCAGTATTGTACACCAGCTTCAAACAGCTGAAATAACAATATTTTTCGTTCTTGAAAATATATTTCACAGTGGTTTGGATGGTAAAATGATTCTCTACTACACTATACATTACTTGTTTTGTCACATGAACTGAAATTAGGTGAAGTATTAGACATTTTGCAACCTAGAAATGGCAGAGTGATTTATGCATATTACACCTTGAATTTGAAAATATTTATTAAAACAAAATTCCTTTTTGACATTGTATTGTGTGTAGATCAGTGGCCACAACATATCAATTTCATCAATTTTAACCTCTCTAGGGTATGTGGGACGAAATCGTCCCACCTAGTCAACAGCCAGTGGAATCGAATATTCAATATTCAAATACCTTAGAAATGCTATTATTTCAATTTCTCAAACATATGACTATTTTACACCATTTTAAAGACAAGACTCTCGTTAATCTAACCACATTGTCCGATTTCAAAAAGGCTTTACAACGAAAGCAAAACATTAGATTATGTCAGGAGAGTACCCAGCCAGAAATAATCACACACCCATTTTTCAAGCTAGCATATAATGTCACAAAAACCAAAACCACAGCTAAATGCAGCACTAACCTTTGATGATCTTCATCAGATGACACTCCTAGGACATTATGTTATACAATACATGCATGTTTTGTTCAATCAAGTTCATATTTATATCAAAAACCAGCTTTTTACATTAGCATGTGATGTTCAGAACTAGCAAACATACTGAAAACTTCCGGTGAATTTACTAAATTACTCACGATAAACGTTCACAAAAAACATAACAATTATTTTAAGAATTATACATACAGAACTCCTTTATGCAATCACGGTGTCAGATTTTAAAATAGCTTTTCGGCAAAAGCACATTTTGTAATATTCTGAGTAGATAGCTCGCCATCACGGGCTAGCTAATTTGACACCCACCAAGTTTGCCGTTCACTAAACTCAGAATTACTATAAGAAAAATTGGATTACCTTTGCTGTTCTTCGTCAGAATGCACTGCCAGGACTTCTACTTCATCCACAAATGTTGTTTTGGTTCCAAATAAACCATAGTTATATTGAAATAGCTCCGTTTTGTTCGTGCGTTCAGGTCACAATCCGAAGGGTGACGCGCGAGCGCATTTCTTGACCAAAAATGTCAAAATATTACATTACCGTACTTCGAAGCATGTCAAACGCTGTTTAAAATAAATTTTTATGCAATTTTTCTCATAAAATAGCGATAATATACCAACCGGGCGACGTTGTATTCATTCAAAGACTGAAAGAAAAACATGGAGTCGTCTCGTGGACACGCATCTCCTGTGTCATTGTTCCCTGCATGACCACTCACAAAAACTCCTGCTGTTCTTCGCCCATAGACTGCAGAGATGTCATTCCACTTTCTGGCGCGTTCTGAGAGCCAAAGGAAGCCTTAGAAAATGTCACGTTAAGGCAGAGATGCTGTATTTTTGATAGAGATGCCACAGAAGGAGAACAAATTGTCAGACAGGACACTTCCTGTATGGAATCTTCTCAGGTTTTGGCCTGCCATATGAGTTCTGTTATACTCACAGACACCATTCAAACAGTTTTAGAAACGTTAGAGTGTTTTCTATCCAAATCTACTAATTATATGCATATTCTCGTTTCTGGGCAAGAGTAGTAACCAGTTTAAATCGGGTACGTTTTTTATCCAGCCGTGCAAATACTGCCCCTTAGCCCCAACAGGTTTTAACAAGCAATTTAAAGCAGACCAAAATGGCTTGTATAAACCTGAGCTAGCTAACTATAGCTAGCTAGCAAACGTTAGGCAGCTAGCTTGAGTTTGTTAAGGCTAGGGAGCAGTATTCGGAAGTTCGGATGACTGAGGTGCCCAAAGTAAACTGTCTGTTACTCAGGCACAGAAGCTAGGATATGCATATAACTGGTAGCATTGGATAGACTCTGAAGTTTCCAAAACTGTTAAAATAATATCTGTGAGTATAACAGAACTGATATGGCAGGCGAAAACCCGAGGAGAATCCATCCGGAATAAAAAAAAATTGAGGTCACAGTGCATTCAAATGCTTGTCTATGGGATATTCAAAGGAATTCCTCCCAGATTGTAGTTCCTATGGCTTCCACTAGATGACAACAGTCTTTAGAAAGGGTTTCAGGCTTCTTTTTTGAAAAATGAGTTAGTAGTTGTAGTTTTTCAAGGTGGCTCTCATTTTGACTGTAGTCTCGTTATTTATCTCCGGTATTGAACATACTGCATTCCGTCTTAAATTGTATCGTTTATTTACATATTAGAGTACCTGAGGATTGATTACAAACAATTGTTTGACTTGTTTGGACGAAGTTTATTGGTAACTTTTCGGATTCATGTTGAACGAGTGGAACAGGTGGATTATTGAATCAAACTCACCAAATAAACTGACTTGTTTTGGGATATAAAGAAGGACTTTATCGAACAAAATTACCATTTATTGTGTAGCTGGGACCCTTGGGATTGCAAATAGAGGAAGATCTTCAAAGGTAAGTGATTTATTTTATTGCTCTTTCTGATTATTGTGACGCCTCTGCTGGTTTGGAAAATGTTTTTAATGCTGGTGTAAGGGGGGCGCTGTCCTCAAATAATTGCATAGTATGCTTTTGCCGTAAAGCCTTTTTGAAATCTGACAAAGCGGTTGGATTAACAAGAAGTTTTTAAACTATGTAAGACAGTTGTATTTTCATGAATGTTTAATATTACGATTTTTGTATTTTGAATTTCGTGCTCTGCAATTTCACAGGATGTTGTCGAGGTGGTTCGCTAGCGGCACGCCTAGCCCAAATATGTTCTATCTAGGTCAAGTAAGGAAACGTACAGTAATTCAAAGTTGGTTAGCAATAAAGATACTTATAAATAAGTCAAGGAACAGCAGCTGCTGAAAATACTATTCCACTTCACTGTCACGTTCTGACCTGTAAAGGTGTGATTTGTTAGTGTTTAGTTTGGTCAGGACGTGGCAGGGGGTATTTGTTTTATGTCGTTCAGGGTGGTTGTGTGTATGTGTCCATGTAGAGAGGGGTATTTGATTTATTAGTCCAGGGTTTTGGTTATTGTTCTATGTTCTGTCTAGTCATTTGTATTTCTATGTTTAGTTAATTGGTGTTGGGGCCTTCAGTTGGAGGCAGCTGTCTATCGTTGCCTCTGATTGAAGGTCCTATAATTAGGGGTGTGTTTGTATTGTGGTTTGTGGGTAGTTATATTCTGTTTTGTGTTTGTCACCTGACAGAACTGTTAGTGGCGGTTCTGTTAATTGTATACGTGTTTATTTTGTTTCTCCTTCTTATATATTAAAAAGAGAAGATGAGTATACACTTCCCTGTTGCGTCTTGGTCTCTACCCTACGACAGCCGTTACATTCACAGCAGGTTCAAGAAGATATTTACAAAAATAGTTTGAGTTTCATGTGTCTCACCCGACAGCACGAGGTTGGTGCCTGAAACTGATAATTTGAATCTACAGTAGGCTTAAGATATTACTGTAAAGAAATAGTGTGTTACAGTGATATTTCCATGTGGCTTCCATTTACAGTTTAAAAACAGCATTTTTCAGTATTTTACCTATAATGCAGTGCAACCTACAGCACTAATGCTGTAAAACAGATTCAGTATTTTGCTGTGCATTCTACTGTTGAAATTACAGAAAAGTCTTACCCAAACTGCCTCATGTTCTTTTAGTATGTGAGGGAGAGTTATAGAAGCCCGTCTCATTTGATCGTTTGACTCACACAGGTCACACGGCAAATGGACAACAACCGGGCGAACAAGCCACACTCATCCTTTGGAAAGAGTCCCCTTGGAAAGATTCCCCTCCTCTCTCTCTTCCTCCCCCTCTCCCCACCTCTCCCTGCATCCTTTGTCATTTTATTATAATTCCGATCTCCTCGCTTGTCATTAGCAAGCTGCCTGCTAATGAATTTTCTTATCTCCCAACTTCATGATAAGGTTTTTATTCATTTTAGTATTAGTGAGCCAGATGAAAGAAAAGAGAGAAAAGCGAGAAGAGCGGAACATTGCCTAGGGATGAAGGAGAGAATAGACCGACTCTCGAGTGGTGGAAGCTCGTCCAAACTGGACCTATCTTTCTCTTATGGTATGTATGGGGGAGGATGAGAGTATTCACAGAGTGCTAAATGCAGATATATGGACACAAACCGGTGGTATTGTAAGAACGAGAGAACGAGGGAAAGAAATTGTATGTGTATGAGGGCAAAAAGAAAGTAAAGAATGGTATGGAATGGTAGAGAGAAGACAATAAGGGATTGAGAGGAAGAGAACATGCCACTTTGAAAGAGGGGGAATAGAAAAGGAAAAGAGAAAAGAAGAGAGAGAGAGCAGATGGGAGTGTTCTGGTCTGTTGCGACTGTTCCTTAGTGGAATTAATGTCCATGAGAGGGTGGTCTCGACCCACTAACTCCCTCCTAACTCCATCTGCACCCCCCTCCTGCCCCCTATTGGTGCCCATGAAGGGTGTGCCCCTAGCAGCAGTTAGTTACCAAGTGGCCCATGTCACCCCTCACACAGGGGCATCCTCCTCCAAAACCGTGCATGTTGGATTAAAAGTCTCACACACACAAAAACACACACACACAGTATGTAAGAACTTCGGTAAAAAATACTTTAAAGTACTTCTTAAGTACTTTACTATTTATATTTTTGACAACGTTTACTTTTACTCCACTACATTCAAAAATAAAATAATGTACTTTTTACTCCCACACATTTCCCTGACACCCAAAAGTAATCGTTACATTTCGAATGCTCAGGCAGGACAGCGATATGGTCCAAATCAAGCACCTATCAATATAACGTATTGTCATCTCTACTGTCTCTGATCTGGCGGACTCACTAAACACAAATACTGTGTTTGTAAATTATGTTTTAGTGTTGGAGTATGCCTGTCTGTCTGTAAATTTAAAAAACATAATTTAACCTCTCTTGGGTAGGGGGCAGTATTTTCACATCCGGATGAAAGCGTTCCCAAAGTAAACTGCCTGTTACTCAGGCCCAGAAGCTAGGATATGCATTTAATTAGTAGATTTGGATAGAAAACACTAAAGTTTCTAAAACTGTTAAAAATAATGTCTGTGAGTATAACATAACTGATATGGCAGGTGAAACCCCGAGGACAAACCATCTCCCCCCCCAAAATAATTCAGCCTACCAATATTTTCAATGACTGCCACATTTATTATAAGGCGAAGTCCTCCCAGATTGAAGTTCCTAGGGCTTCCACTAGATGTCAACAATCTTTAGAAAGAGTTTCAGGCTGGTTTTTGGAAAAATGAGCCAGAAATGTTTGTTTTTCTAGGTTGCTCCCATTTTGGCTGCAGTGTTTCCAAGCTCATGACTGAGAGCACGTTCTTTGGTATTTTTCTCCGGTAAAGACAATAACGATTCTCTGTCTTAAATTTGATAATTTATTTACGTATTAGGGTACCTAAGGTTTGATTATAAACGTTGTTTGACTTGTTTGGAAAAGTTTATTAGTAACGTTTGGGATTAATTTTGTATGCATTTTGATGGAGGGAAACTGGGTGGATTATTGACTGAAGCGAGCCAGCTAAACTGAGTTTTTATGGATATAAGAAGGACATTATCGAACAAAAGGACCATTTGTGATGTAACTGGGACCTTTTGGAGTGCCAACAGAAGAAGATCATCAAAGGTAAGGCATTTATTATATCGCTATTTCTGACTTTCGTGTCGCACCTGCCTGGTTGAAATATGTTTTTCATGGTTTTGTATGCGGGGCGCAGACCTCAGATAATCGCATGGTGTGCTTTCGCCGTAAAGCCTTTTTGAAATCTGACACAGCGGCTGGATTAACAAGAAGTTAAGCTTTATTTTGATGTATTACACTTGTGATTTTCTGAAAGTTAAATATTGATAATTCTGTAGTTTGAATTTCGCGCTCTGCAATTTCACCAGATGTTGGCCAGGTGGGATGCTACCTGGCCAACATTTACTTTTACTCAAGTATGACAATTGAGAACTTTTTCCACCACTGCACATACACACACATACCCGCTCGCCCGCACACACACATGCACACACACACCTCCCTGCACCACAACCTGTTAAGTGTTAAACACATTCTCCTGACACCCCTCCTGTTAACGCAGTGTGTCTGGTGTGTGATGAAGGGAAAGGGAGGCTATGGAGCTATGGAAATAAAATAACACTTAAAGTGACATAATGGATTCACACGTTTAGCACTGATATAAGAGAAGAAGAGGATAACAACCCCCTACACACATACACACACACACACCACACACACATCCCGCTCATCCCCCCCCACCCACCATCATGAGCCATCATCAGGGGTGACAAATAAAGCGAATCCAAAGCTGAAGGTCACAGTAAGGTAAACTACCTATTTGACCTGAAGACAACCCCAGTAGGAAAACCATGAGTGATACCTCAAGCAAACCATCACACCACTACTCCATCAATAGGCCTTTAGTGTCTCTGAGCCCGGACCAACAGTACTGTAGAGGACAGAGAGGTGTTACTGCACATCATACACCTCTGGTGTAACTGGTGCGCTTCTTGTGTAGTTTCGGTTCTGTTTAGCACGAGCAGGTCCAGCAGGTAAGACAGCTATTGGCATGGCTGATGGAACCAGCTACCACAGGACCCAACAGCTTCATTACACCCGGCCATTTGAAACCAGCAGCCATGGTCATGTGAGAGCTGCTGCCAATACTAACTGTCGACATGTCCTGCTCTGTGCTTCGGGGGAGACAGTTATTGCTTCAGGAGGAAAATTGGAGTGTGAATCGCACGTCCCGGCCTACACATATGGCTCTGTTTTTCTGTCTTGGATGAGTAGAGGAGAGAGAGAGGAGGGAGGGAGAAAAAGGAGGGAAACTTTAATTTGTTTTCTGAAGCCTAGCGCCCATTACAGAAATGTGTTTACCAGTCTCGACTCTGCCACATTAACGACACTTGGTTGCCTCTCCCAAACAAACTGCCTGAAATATGTTCATAATTGACTCATGTATCCTCCAAATGTCCTCATAGCTTTGGCTGTTTGGGCTTCGTCTCTCTCTCTCTCTGTCTGTGTGTGATTCTGTCTCTCTCTCTCTGTCTGTGTGTGATTCTGTCTCTCTCTCTCTCTCTGTCTGTGTGTGAGTCTGTCTGTCTGTCTGTCTGTCTGTCTGTCTGTCTGTCTGTCTGTCTGTCTGTCTGTCTGTCTGTCTGTCTGTCTGTCTGTCTTCCCCTCTCTCTCCAGTCTGAAGACTTCAGTTTGTCACGCTGATGAAGGGCTGACCCAAAAGTGTCATGGTCCAGTAGAAGGGTGGCTTCACACTAAAGAGGAACTAATTCCTCAAAGGTGAAACGAGCTGGAACTGGCCTCACTGTAATGGCATTTTCCTTAGAAAGACCCCTATAACACAGAGGTCTGTGTACTATTGATGATGCTGCACATAGTGGAGCCGTTTTGACATCTACTTGTCAAAGTGAGCTTTGCAGGTTCCAGCTAATAGGTTTGATGGGAAGTAAGGACAAATTTAGAGGGCATGTTTATCATTCAAGGTTTGAAATAGGACGGTTTGAGGGGGTATGAAAATATGATATGGTGTTACATGCGAGTGTGTCTGTGCACGCATGCACAGACACACACGCACACACAGAGTGTGCCCCTAATCTTTTCTCTCAGCAATAATTTTTGGTTCCCTAATCCAGTGACTCATCCCTTTGTTTCAGATGACAAATCCAGCTGCCAAAAACATGAACACAACAAAAAAATCCTTCTCAAACAAAGAAACAAGCATTGTTAACCTAATTCTTCGATTTCAATTTCAATCGCCTCTGTGTAATGTGGGGGATTTAACCGTAGATAACTATTCCTGTCGCCGAAAATACACCACCTTTTTTATACGTGTGTTAAGGTCCTCGGGACTAATCTAAAACACACAGGTTCTTTAACATCAAGGAGTAACGCGTGGTAATAATAGGCAGAGGTAGCAATCACTCCTTATGAGTTACACAATACACACCAATATCTTTGTCCTCAGTTCCAGGTACCCGGTCCCGGGAAGCTCTCGTACAAAGTCCCTATCACAGGACAAAAAAAAACCATTATATGTACAAATCCACAATTCAATTCTATAGAGGACTGAGCCATGGCATACACACAGATGAGATCAATATTAATCACAGGCAAAGAACATGTGTTGCATAACACCACAGGAGGGCGTACCCAGGGAGAAGGAGAGCAGGTTCAACTGGCCAGGTTAATAAATACTGAATACCTCACCAACTGCGTTGCGATCTTTTAGTCCAAAATCCCCCAAAAAATACAGATTACGATTTTGACGTACAAAACCATTCACACCAAGTCAGATGCATTTTTTCCTCCCCAATGGTCATTCTCTGTGCAATTGGTCGTTAAAAGTGGCTAGATAGGACGCAGTGACGAAAGAAAAATCATGCACTACTGAACTGGAAAAATAATAAGCTACTGAAAACATTAGGTTAGGCTATTCATCCTATAGGATGAATCATGAAAGGAGCTTGGCTACTTTTCATTCAGTTGCATCCCATTTAAGAAGAGAGAACACAAAACTGTCACCTGTCGTCATTCCTCGCACATATGCTGACGATTATGTCGCTTGCTGCCTACAGTTTCCTTTCTATCTGACTAAAGAGATGAAGTCCAGACAGGCTAGGCCTATTTTAGGAAACTTTCTGAATGGACATATAGAATTTGTTAACTCAAACACGCATGCCCACCCACCTTAAAAGGACCCATCAATCAAAGCAGACTGCAGCGCATCTCAATCAGACACATAAGCAAATCACATATCTAATTTCCCCAAAACTTATTAAAAACCTTGCCTTAGCTTCAAATCCTTTCTGTATGATATCAAAAAATAGTTTACATTATAGGATAATGCTAAATCAATGCAGCCTATCATATGAATTGACGAAGGGGAGATATAGACACAGCTGTGATACTGGCTAGACCTACAGTACCAGTCAAAAGTTTGGACACACCTACTCATTCAAGGTTTTTTATTTATTTTTTACAATTTTCTACATTGTAGATTAACAGTGAAGACATCAAAGCTATGCAATAACACGTATGGAATCATGTAGTAACTAAAAAAGTGTTAAATAAATCAAAATATATTTTAGATTCTTCAAAGTAGCCACCGTTTGCCTTGATGACAGCTTTGCTCACTCTTGGAATTCTCTCAACCAGCTTCACCTTGAATGCTTTTCAAACAGTTTTGAAGGAGTTCCCACATATGCTGAGCACTTGTTGGCTGCTTTTCCTTCACTCTGCGGTCCAATTCATCCAAAACCATCTCAATTGGGTTGAGGTTGGGTGATTGTGGAGGCTAGGGCATCTGATCACATCTCCATCACTCTCATTCTTGGTCAAATAGCCTTGACACAGCCTGGAGGTGTGTTGGGTCAAATAATAGTCCCACTATGCGCAAACCAGATGGGATGGAGTATCGCTGAAGAATGCTGTGGTAGCCATGCTGGTTAAGTGTGCCTTGAATTCTAAATAAATCGGTGTCACCAGCAAAGCAGCCCCACACCATCACACTTCCTCCTCCATGCTTCACGGTGGGAACCACACATGCGGAGATCATCCATTCACCTACTCTGCATCTCACAAAGACACGGTGGTTGGAACCAAAAATCTCAAATTTGGACTCATCAGACCTGATATTTCCACCGGTCTAATGTCCTTTGCTCGTGTTTTTTGGACCAAGCAAGTCTCTTTTTCTCATTGGTGTCCTTCAGTAGTGGTTTCTTTGCAGCAATTCGACCATGAAGGCCTGATTCACGCAGTCTCCTCTGAACAGTCAATGTTGAGATGTGTCTTATTTGAACTCTGTGAAGAATTTACCCTAGGCTGGAAACTCTAATGAACGTATCTTCTGCAGCAGAGGTAACTCTGGGTCTTCCTTTCCTGTGGCAGTCCTCATGAGACACAGTTTCATCATAGCTCTGGATGGTTTTTGTGACTGCACTTGAAGAAACTTTAAAAGTTCTTGAAATGTTCCAGATTTACTGACCTTTATGTCTTAAACTAATGATGTACTGTCGTTTTTCTTTGCTTTTTTGAGCTGTTCTTGCCATAATATGGACTTGGTCTTTTACCAAATTGGGCTATCTTCTGTATACCACCCCTACCTTGTCACAACACAACTGATTGGCTCAAACGCATTAAGGAAAGAAAGAAATTCCACTATTTAATTTTTAACACGGTACACCTCTTAATTGAAATGCATTCCAGGTGACTACCTCATGGAGCTAGTTGAGATAATGCCAATGCAAAGCTGTCATCAAGGCAAAAGGTGGCTACTTTGAAGAATCTCAAATGTAAAATATATTTTGATTTGTTTAACACTTGTTTGGTTTCTACAAGATTCCATATGTGTTATTCAGTGGAGGCTCCTGAAGAGGATGCTCCTCTCATGGTCATAGGCTTATAGGGTTTTTGGCTGGGCACTTGAGGGGTGGCAGCATTGAAACAGGTTTATGGGATTGTCCCGATTTCTTACCTGGACCCCAATCAGCTGTTGAAGGACGTTAAATGAGCATTATGGGTACAGCAGTGGAGGCTTCTCAGAGGAGGAAGGGGAGGACCATCCTCCTCAGTGAAATTTCATGAAAATATAAAGTGAAACACTCAAAAAGTTATCCTTTTTAGATAAAACTATACTAAATATATTAATATGTCACCAAATAATTTATTAAAACACACTGTTTTGCAATGAAGGTCTATAGTAACTTCAACAGCACTCTCTGGGGTAGCATCATGGTGTAGCAGGAGGTCCTCCTCTGAGTACATTGACTTCAATACAAAACCTAGGAGGCTCATAGGCCTCACCCCCTTCCATAGACCTACATGGTAATTATGACCACTTCCTGAGGACGTCCTCCAACCAATCAAAGCTTTTTCAGTATGAATTGACAAGTTATCCATCCAAACATAGGATTAGAATCAGAGAATGAACCTAGTGTGTTGTATGGGGGTTGTTCCGTAGAGCATTATTGGGGGGTTCTATGTGATGAGAAGCTTGGTGACATTATTGGATAGAGATTGAAAAGTGACAATTGAGCATTTTTGGGATATTATTCAATTCAAATTAATTTCTTCAAATTACAGGAGACAGAGGAGGTAGGTTATACATTTTTTTCTTGGTTATAAAACTATATTTCTGTATCCAGTTAGTGCAATTTATTTAAATTTGCCTTTCTGACTTCAGTAGCAAGTAGCTAGCTAGCTACCAGCTTGAGTGTGCACCTTTCTCCACCAACGCTTCCGCAAATGTTGTTGACTTTTTGTTGAAGACCCCCTTTCATTCCCTGGGGTACACGGAAAAGGTGCGAATTAAAACCGATTGTCGACCTCTGCCTGAGATCAGTTTCATGAAGAAGGATGAAAAGGTGAGGGCGTTCAATACCAATTGGTATCAAAAGTATAGCTGGTTAACAGGGAGCCTTACATCAAGTCGACTGTATTGCTGGCCTTGCCTGCTTTTTGGAAAGTCTGAGCCTTGGGCGAAAGCGAGGTACACTGACCTGAAAAACATCGATCTTTTAACTAAATGCCAAAACAAAAGCAGGGAGTATATCAATGCCCACATCAGATTCAAGGTACTGGGAAAAGCCGTATCAGTCATGACGAAGGTCTGCATATTCAAACTGCGCAACACAACGAGAAAGTTAGGAGAAAGCGGCTTATCAACACCACTGCATTTTTGGGCATGCAATAATTGGCTTTTAGAGGACACATTTTACATTTACCAGACACGCTTATCCAGAGCAACTTACAGTAGTGAATGCATACATTTCATAAATTCTTTCTCCGTACTGGTCCCCCGTGGGAATCGAACCCACAACCCTGGCATTGCAAACACCATGCTGTACCAACTGAGCTACACGGGACCTGATGAGAGAGAATGTTCCGCTAACAAGTGCAACTACAAGGAGTTTGCAGCGGTAACTGCACGCTAAGATGCTTTACTTGCTGAACATATGAAACTTTCTACTGTCTTATTAGGATGTCGAAATTAATTCAGAATGATTTGATAGCTTCCATCGCATCATCCACTAAAAGATAGATTAAAGAGATGTTGAAGCAGCGCATTTTTTTGGGCACGCTCAAGTAGACGTTCCACTTTCGATTGTTGTGCCTATGGCGGCGAGTGCAGACAAGATTTTAGCTTGCTCCGAGTAACCTTAACTTGTATCCCTCTCAAACTTACTTAAATGTAACAGAACTTGGCTTATAGTAAACACAATAGACAATAACGTTTAGTTGACCGCTAATTTGATCTGAAACTGGGAAAAATGGAAGAAAAAAATGTGCGAAAGAGCAAAGGGAGGAGAAGGCAGTTGTTAGCTGAGCAGTCATACATCGGAGAAAAACTGCCACTTGACTCCTCAGGAGAAGAAATGGAGGAATCTGGACATTCGGGTGATTCTAAAAATCCAGTCAATGGTCCCGCACCCAAAAAGACACAGTAAGAATTGTCTTTGCGCAAACTCCAGGACATCATAATCGATGCTGTCTCTGCAAAGATAAATGAAAGAGCCGATGTTCTGGAGAAAATGATACGCGAAAACACATTAAAAAATCGTAGATCTCGAGACCTCTCTGAATCATGCATACAAGAGTATCGAAGAGCTTACACTTGCAAACACTGCTACTTCTGAGAAATGCACTGCACAGGAAGACCATCGCCGACATGCAAGAGCGCTTATTCGGAAGCAGAGCGATACCGGAGAAGGTGGGGGCTACGGCTTTACGGTGTCCCCAAGGACCAGGGTGAGAATGTGAAGTTCATAGTAAGAGACATCTGTAACCGTGTGGCACTGGACTTCCCCGATGGATATATGGATATGGCTGTGGATTCCGCTCATCGTATTGGGAAGAAGAAAGATGCCATCGTTAGCTGCTCGATCATCATCCAGTTTGCTTTTCGCACAGCGAGAGATGCAGTTTGGAAGAAAGCAAAGGAAAGCGCCTTTCTGAAAGAGAGAGAATTTAGATTCAGTGAGGATCTGACTGCAGCAGACAAGGCAGCAAAGGCAAAATGGTGGCCTCTTGTACAACAGGCCCGAAATCAAGGAAAGGGTGGATACTACAGGGGAATCTGAGCCTTTTTCACTGATGGAAAATAAATACGACCGGGGTGATTTGTTCTGTCGGTAGGTTTACAAGGTAGGTCCTTCCCCAACGCAAACTGAGCATTCTAGTTTTGAATTGTGGTGTTATGGTTTACAAGTTAAGACTTCTGTTAATACATATATGAAGCAACTTTTTATAGAGGGTAGAGTTGAGATTGCATAGGATTTTTCTTTCTATTCGGTATTTATGTACTTGATGTTTATGTCAATCAATGCCAGGGGGATACGAAACCTGTTGAAGAGAAAAGCTTTTTTTTTGTTTTGTAAGGACTGCAACGCAGATCTTGTATTCGTTCAAGAAACACATTCATGCAAAGAGGACTAAAATTATTGGAAAAATCAGTGGGGCAGTGGCATTGTTGTGGCCCACGGGACTAATCATTCAGCTGGGGTTGCAATTTTAGCACACTATTTCAAAGGGACATTTTTGTTTACTCAAATGGACACCAATGGACATTTGCTAGTAGCGGTCATAAACCACATGGACAGATTATTTGTGTTGTGTAATGTATATGGATACTGTTCTAGTCCTCCAAATAACTTATTTCTAGAGGAAATTGTGGAAATTCTTAAAAGTCTACTGAGAAAATATCCATCCAGTCAGATTATAGTTGGTGGAGATTTTAATAAGGTTTATTCTAATGAGACTGATAGATTGCCCCATAGGCCTAACATTGGTGTGAACCAGTTGGTGAATTTCTGCCAAAGCCTGGACTTAATTGACATATGGAGAGTTAAAAACCTTGGAGAGAAACAATACACATGGAGTAATAGAGATCGTTCTCTACAATCAAGAATTGACTTGTGGGTGATAACCTCTAGTCTTGAGCCCAACACTGTAGAGGTAAAAATACTGCCTGCAGTCCTGATGGATCATAAAGTCATATGGCTGACTGTAAGAATGTGCAGTGATGATGATCTGAAATACTCTGGTGGTTATTGGAAATTAAATAACTCATTGTTATTGCATGTTGATTTAAAATATGTGATTAAGAATCACATTTCTGTTTACTGGATTTTAGCTACATTTAATGCAGAATTTGGGAAATATTGGGAACTGCTGAAATTTAAAATCCACTCAGCCTGTATTACTTATGGAAAATGGCTTGCTTTAATTCGGAGATGTGAGGTAGCTGAACTCTAAGACAATTGCGGATATCACAGAGATTGAGCATCTTGATCTTAATGAGAAAGCTAAATTGAATGATTTACAGAATCAACTAGATACATTGTATGAGGAAAAGGCTAGAGGAGCTTTCATTAGATCCAGAAAATAATGGCTTAAAAAAGGCGAAAAGAACAGTAGAAACTTTTAATTTGGAAAATAGAAGAGGGGAACTCAACACACTCTGGAAACTTAAGATTAATGGGCTACCACGGAGGATAGAGAGTTGTTATCAGACTTTACCACTACGTTTTATGAGAATCTTTACTCCTTAGATCATTTGAGTGACTCTAAGGATCTCCTTGATTCTATAGAGAATGTTAATTAGGTTAGTGAAGAATTCAATTGGTCTTGTTGTCAAGATTTATCCATTATGGGCATCCAGTATGGGGTTGCTCAGTTAAAAAATAACACATTTCCAGGTTGTGATGGATTAACCTCTGAATTTTACAAAACCTACTCTGAAGAAATAGCACAGTTTTTACATGAAACCTTTAAGAAGGCTATAAAGAAGGGAGAACTACCTGCCTCTCTGAAGCAAGGGGTTATTACTCTTATACCTAAATCACACAAGGATTAAATATTGATAATTGGCGTCCAATCACACTCCTAAATAACGACTACAAAATTATAGCCTTAATCTTTGCGAAAAGGTAAAAGTCTTGCTTGTATGATCTGATAGATGAATGTCAATCAGGGTTTATGAAAGGGCGTCATATATCTAATAATTTGAGGCTGGTGTTAGACTTGGTTGAGTATTGTGATCTATTGGATGACTTCCCTGTTATCCTATTTTGGGATTTTCAGAAAGCATTTGATACAGTAAATCACAATTTTATCTTTGATTGTCTTAAGCATTTGAAGTTTGGTCATTTTTTTGTTGATGCTGTTAGAACTCTGTATAATGGTGGCAATAGCTGTATCAAACTCTGTCATGGAACATCCTCAAGGTTTAACATTTACAAAGGAATATGACAAGGTTGTCCAATCTCACCTTTTTTATCTTTGTTAGTATCTCAAATCTTATGCTCATTAGTTCATCAAAGTCGATTTGAAGGCATTACATTCCAGGCCAGACAGATCAAGATATCCTAACTGACACCTTTTTTTATGTGTCGCAAGCTAGATTCGCATTGGAAATCGTGAAGCAGTTCTCCAAAATCTCAGGTTTGGTATTAAATCTTTCCAAATGTGAGATGTTTGTTCTGAAAGGAGCTGTCAATCCAGCAGATTGTAACATCTCTGAAAAAGACACTGTAACCCACCTCAGTGTAAAGATCACCAAAAATCTTAAGGCTGTGAATGATCTTAATTTGAACCCTGTAACTGAATCTGTCAACAACAAAAAAATCATCATGGTTAAGGAGGGATTTAAGTCTTCAAGGAAGGGTGCTTTTATCCAAAGCTGAGGGGCTATCTCGTGCATCCTATATTTTTTAATCTATTGACATTCCCAAATCCACTTGCTTTACCTTAGATAGGCTATTGTACAACTTCATATGGAAAAACAAGCCACATAAGACAAAAAGAGATGTTATCACCAACAGGGTTTGTTATGGTGGTCTAAATGTCTTAGACTTCACTCTCTTCAATCAGATATCAAAGGTCAACTGGGTTAAGAGGTACATAAAAAATCCTCATAGTTTCTGGAATATTATACCTCATTTTGTTTTTCAGAAGTACGGAGGGCTTAATTTTTTTACTACAATGTTCATATATTGTGGGTAAAATTCCTGTGAAATTGGCGGCTTTTCACAAGCAGGCTTTAATGTTTATTTATTTATTTTAAATTTATTTAACCTTTATTTAACCAGGTAGGCAAGTTGAGAACAAGTTCTAATTTACAATTGCGACCTGGCCAAGATAAAGCAAAGCAGTTTGACACATACAACAACACAGAGTTACACATGGAGTAAAACAAACCTACAGTCAATAATATAGTAGAAAAATAAGTCTATATACAAAGTGAGCAAATGAGGTGAGATAAGGGAGGTAAAGGCAAAAAAGGCCATGGTGGCAAAGTAAATACAATATAGCAAGTAAAACACTGGAATGGTAGATTTGCAGTGGAAGAAAGTGCAAAGTAGAAATAGAAATAATGGGGTGCAAAGGAGCGAAATAAATAAATACAGTAGGGGAAGAGGTAGATGTTTGGGCTAAATTATAGATGGGCTATGTACAGGTGTAGTAATCTGTGAGCTGCTCTGACAGCTGGTGCTTAAAGCTAGTGAGGGAGATAAGTGTTTCCAGTTTTAGAGATTTTTGTAGTTCGTTCCAGTCATTGGCAGCAGAGAACTGGAAGGAGAGGCGGCCAAAGGAGGAATTGGCTTTGGGGGTGACCAGAGAGATATACCTGCTGGAGCACATGCTACAGGTGGGTGCTGCTATGGTGACCAGCGAGCTGAGATAAGGGGGAACTTTACCTAGCAGGGTCTTGTAGATGACCTGGAGCCAGTGGGTTTGGCGACAAGTATGAAGTGAGGGCCAGCCAACGAGAGCATACAGGTCGCAGTGGTGGGTAGTATATGTGGCTTTGGTGACAAAACGGATGGCACTGTGATAGACTGCATCCAATTTATTGAGTAGGGTATTGGAGGCTATTTTGTAAATGACGTCGCCGAAGTCGAGGATCAGGAGGATGGTCAGTTTTACGAGGGTATGTTTGGCAGCATCAGTGAAAGATGCTTTGTTGCGAAATAGGAAGCCAATTCTAGATTTAACTTTGGATTGGAGATGTTTGATGTGAGTCTGGAAGGAGAGTTTACAGTCTAACCAGATACCCAGAGTAGTGATGCTGGACGGGCGGGCAGGTGCAGGCAGCGATCGGTTGAAGAGCATGCATTTAGTTTTACTTGTATTTAAGAGCAGTTGGAGGCCACGGAAGGAGAGTTGTATGGCATTGAAGCTCGTCTGGAGGGTAGTTAACACAGTGTCCAAAAAAGGGCCAGAAGTATACAGAATGGTGTCATCTGCGTAGAGGTGGATCAGACTCACCAGCAGCAAGAGTGACATCATTGATGCATACAGAGAAAAGAGTTGGCCCAAGAATTGAATTCTGTCACCCCCATAGAGACTGCCAGAGGCCCGGACAACAGGCCCACCGATTTGACACACTGAACTCTATCAGAGAAGTAGTTGGTGAACCAGGCAAGGCAATCATTTGAGAAACCAAGGCTATTGAGTCTGCCGATGAGATGTGGTGATTGACAGAGTCGAAAGCCTTGGCCAGGTCAATGAATACGGCTGCACAGTATTGTTTCTTATCGATGGCGGTTAAGATATCATTTAGGACCTTGAGCGTGGCTGAGGTGCACTCATGACCAGCTCTGAAACCAGATTGCATAGCGGAGAAGGTGCGGTGGGATTCGAAATGGTCGGTAATCTGTTTGTTGACTTGGCTTTCGAAGACTTTAGAAAGGCAGCGTAGGATAGATATAGGTCTGTAGCAGTTTGGGTCTAGAGTGTCCCCCCCTTTGAAGTGGGGAGGACTGCAGCTGCTTTCCAATCTTTGGGAATCTCAGACGACACAAAAGAGAGGTTGAACAGGCTAGTAATAGGGGTTGCAACAATTTCGACAGATAATTTTAGAAAGGGTCCAGATTGTCTAGCCCGGCTGATTTGTAGCGGTCCAGATTTTGCAGCTCTTTCAGAACATCAGCTGACTGGATTTGGGAGAAGGAGAAATGGGGAAGGCTTGGGCGAGTTGCTGTGTGGGGTGCAGTGGTGTTGACCGGGGTAGGGGTAGCCAGGTGGAAAGCATGCCAGCCGTAGAAAAATGCTTATTGAAATTCTCAATTATAGTGGATTTATCGGAGGTGACAGAGTTTCCTATCCTCAGTGCAGTGGGCAGCTGGGAGGAGGTGCTCTTATTCTCCAAGGACTTTACAGTGTCCCAGAACTTTTTTGAGTTTGTGTTGCAGGAAGTAAATTTCTGCTTGAAAAAGCTAGCCTTTGCTTTTCTAACTGCCTGCGTATATTGGTTTCTAACTTGCCTGAAAAGTTGCATATCACGGGGGCTGTTCGATGCTAATGCAGAATGCCACAGGATGTTTTTGTGTTGGTTAACCTCTTACATCTAGACGTTCCGCTAGCGGAACACCTGCTCCAATATCCAATGATAGGCGTGGCGCGAATTACAAATTCCTCAAAAATACAAAAACTTCAATTTTTCATACATATGACTATTTCACAGCATTTTAAAGATAAGACTCTCCTTTATCTAACCACACTGTCCGATTTCAAAAAGGCTTTACAACGAAAGCAAAACATTAGATTATGTTAGCAGAGTACCAAGCCAGAAATAAACATGCATGTTTTGTTCAATCAAGTTCATATTTATATCAAAAAACAGCTTTTTACATTAGCATGTGACGTTCGGAACTAGCATACCCCCCGCAAACTTCCGGGGAATTTGCTAACAATTTACTAAATTACTCACGATAAACGTTCACAAAATGCATAACAATTATTTTAAGAATTATAGATACAGAACTCCTCTATGCACTCGATATGTCCGATTTTAAAATAGCTTTTTGGTGAAAGCACATTTTGCAATATTCTAAGTACATAGCCCAGCCATCACGGGCTAGCTATTTAGACACCCGGCAAGTTTAGCACTCACCAATATCAGATTTACTATTATAAAAGTTTGATTACCTTTTGTTGTCTTCGTCAGAATGCACTCCCAGGACTGCTACTTCAATAACAAATGTTGGTTTGGTCCAAAATAATCCATCGTTATATCCGAATAGCGGCGTTTTGTTCGTGCGTCCCAGACACTATCCGAAATGGTAAATCAGGGTCGTGCGCATGGCGCAATTCGTGACAAAAAAAATCTAAATATTCCATTACCATACTTCGAAGCATGTCAACCGCTGTTTAAAATCCATTTTTATGCAATTTTTCTCGTAAAAAAGCGATAATATTCCGACCGGGAATGTCCATTTAGCTAAACAGAGGAAAGAAAACAAAGAACCTGAGTCTCACAGTACTGTAACCAGCCACTACCCAAACGCGCTACTTTGTTTCAGCCAGAGCCTGCAAAGCCACGATTCAGCGTTTTGCCGCCTTTTGAGAGCCTATGGCAGCCGTAGGAAGTGTCACGGGACAGCTAAGATCCTCACTCTTCAATAAACAGAGACAAGAAGAACGACACCTTGTCAGACAGGCCACTTCCTGCATGAAATCTTCTCAGGTTTTTGCCTGCCATATGAGTTCTGTTATACTCACAGACACCATTCAAACAGTTTTAGAAACTTTAGGGTGTTTTCTATCCAAAGCCAATAATTATATGCATATTCTAATTACTGGGCAGGAGTAGTAACCAGATTAAATTGGGTACGTTTTTTATCCAGCCGTGAAAATACTGCCCCCTAGCCATAACAGGTTAAGGGCAGTCAGGTCTGGAGAGAACCAAGGGCTATATCTGTTCCTGGTTCTAAATTTCTTGAATGGGGCATGCTTATTTAAGATGGTGAGGAAGGCATTTAAAAAAAATAACCAGGCATCCTCTACTGAAGGGATGAGGTCAATATCCTTCCAGGATACCCGGGCCAGGTCGATTAGAAAGGCCTGCTCGCTGAAGTGTTTCAGGGAGCGTTTGACAGTGATGAGTGGAGGTCGTTTGACCGCTGACCCATTACGGATGCAGGCAATGAGGCAGTGATCGCTGAGATCTTGGTTGAAAACAGCAGAGGTGTATTTAGAGGGCAAGTTGGTTAGGATGATATCTATGAGGGTGCCCGTGTTTACGGCTTTGGGGTAGTACCTGGTAGGTTCATTGATAATTTGTTTGAGATTGAGGGCATCGAGCTTAGATTGTAGGGTGGCTGGGGTGTTAAGCATGTCCCAGTTTAGGTCACCTAGCGGCACGAACTCTGAAGATAGATGGGGGGCAATCAGTTCACATATGGTGTCCAGAGCACAGCTGGGGGCAGAGGGTGATCTATAGCAGGCGGCAACGGTGAGAGACTTGTTTTTGGAGAGGTGGATTTTTAAAAGTAGAAGTTCAAATAGTTTGGGTACAGACCTGGATAGTAGGACATAACGCTGCATTCTATCTCTGCAGTAGATTGCAACACCGCACCCTTTGGCCATTCTATCTTGTCTGAAAATGTTATAGTTAGGGATGGAGATTTCAGAGTTTTTGGGGGTCTTCCTAAGCCAGGATTCAGACAGGGCTAGGACATCCGGGTTGGCAGAGTGTGCTAAAGCAGTGAATAAAACAAACTTAGGGAGGAGGCTTCTAATGTTAACATGCAAGAAACCAAGGCTATTATGGTTACAGAAGTAATCAAAAGAGAGCGCCTGGGGAACAGGAGCGGAGCTAGGCACTGCAGGGCCTGGATTAACCTCTACATCGCCAGAGGAACAGAAGAGGAGTAGGATAAGGGTACGGCTAAAAGCTATGAGAATTGGTCGTCTAGGACGTCCGGAACAGAGAGTAAAAGAAGCAGGTTTCTGGGGGCGATAAAATAGCTTCAAGGTATAATGTACAGACAAAGGTATGGTAGGATGTGAATACAGTAGAGGTAAACCTAGGCATTGAGTGATGATGAGAGAGATATTGTCTCTAGAAACATTATTGAAACCAGGTGATGTCATCGCATGTGTGGGTGGTGGAACTGAGAGGTTGGATAAGGTATAATGAGCAGGGCTAGAGGCTCTACAGTGAAATAAGCCAATAAACACTAACCAGAACAGCAATGGACAAGGCATATTGACATTAAGGAGAGGCATGCTTAGCCAAGTGATCAAAAGGGTCCAGTGTGTAGTGAGGTCGGTTGCGGTCACGGCGATTCAGACAGCTAGCCGGGCTATGGGTAGCAAGTTGGCAGAAGATGGTCTGTTTTTAGCCACCTCATGCATTTCCGTCGGTAGATTAGTGGGGTTCTGTGTGGTAGAGGGGACCAATTCAATTGGCAAAAATAGTTATAGTTATAGTGGCCCAAGAAAATTGGCCGATAGACCTATTCAGATAGAAGCCGATAAGACAGCTAACGATTAGCTGGCCACAGATGGGCGTTCAGGTTACGTCGCGATGGAGGGACCAGTTGGATAACTCCCTCGGGCAGATAACGTCGATAGTCCAGTCATGAAGGCCCGATGGGGCTCCGCATCGGCAGTAAAACGGGTGCGGATAGGTGATTGTAGCCCAGGAGTGGCTAATGGAACTCTTCAGCTGGCTAGCTCCGGAATAATTGATGTTAGCTTCGGGACCAATGTTAGCCAATAGTCACTCGGATAGCAGCTAGCTAGCTGCAAGAGCCAGGTGTAAATCTCCAGAGTTTGCGGTAGAAATCTGGGGACATGGAGAGAAAATAGGTCCGGTATGCTCTGGTCTGAATCGCGTTGCACAAAACTGCCGATAGCTTTTCGAGCTAAGGGATAGCTGATGACCGCCAACCGTGGTTAGCTGAATTCTAACGTTAGCTAGTGAACTGGCTAACTTCTGGCTAACTTCTGGCTAACTTCTGGCTAACTTCTGGCTAACTTCTGGCTAGCTTCTGGCTAGCTTCTGGCTAGCTTCTGTTGTGGATTTCAGATTTAGGGTAAATTATACTTTTTTTTATTGGTTAGGCGGGTTGCAGGAGAATGTTTTGAAGTTGAGTTTTTAGAAAAAAATATATGCGAAGAAAAAATGTAAATATATATATACACGGGACACAAGAAGACAAGGACAAAGGATGTCTGACTGCTATGCCATCTTGGATTAACTTATTGTGCTGGGCTTTGCTGTATAAACAAACTTTTCACCTCATAAATGTGTTATATGGAACAATGGGTTGATTTTACATAGAAACAAGGTGTTATTTTTCCCTAACTGATTCTTGAAAAACATTGTCCTTGTCAGCCAATTAGTTTATATTAGTGGTAATCTATTTCCGCTGAGAGAATTTATGGAAGATACAACTTTAAGGTTTCAAGCAACGAATATGACACTGTTATTAAAGCTAAACCTAGTTGGATAAAAACTTTACTTCAGAATAATGCATATTTTGGAATATCTCCGATTGAAAGCGATATCCAGGTGAATGGCATAGGTTTACTAGATACGAAACAATCGTTTATTAAGGGATATTTTCTGTAGGAAGTCTATTCCCTCTGTGATATTCTGTTGGCTTTCATTGTTTGATGTAAACTGGTGGCGTGCTTGGCTCACTCCACACAAATTTATGGTGACCAATAAAGTAAGGAGATCTCCTTTAAGATTATCCATAGATTCTATCTGTGTAATAGCTTGATTTCTACCTGTTACCAGTGAATGCAGTTTTTGTGAACTAGAAACGGAATCTATTGAACACTTATTATGTCATTGTTTATATAGTGAAGTATTCGGGACTGACTATAAAACTATATCTTGGCCTCAAAATGCACACAACCATTGAAATTTCTAAGTTTGACATATTATTTTACTACACTGATTCCAAAACTGAACTTGAGTATGTCATGAATCTATTTATTTTATTAGGAACATGTTTCATACACAAAACAACATTTATTAAGAAAAAGCCCCTTTTCTTATTTTTTTATCTGATTTGGAAAACTATTTAGAGTCATTAAAACGTATTCAAAACAAAATGTCAAAAAAATGTATTCGCTATATGTCTGTATTTGAATTGATATAATGTGGATTCTTTTTCTCTTTTTTTCTCTTATTTCTTTTTGGAATCCCTCTGACTGTTATGTTTATGTTTTGCATGTTACTGTTTAATAAAAAAGAAAAAAGACGTTCCACTTTCCTCAATTATTTATCAAAGATGACAACACATAATCACCCCGGACAGACACAAGCAAAAACTCATTACGTAACTGTTGCAGCAGCCTAGGCTACACTTAAACATTATAGATTTGATGGGATGAAAATGAGACAATTTTTCAGTCTGATCAAATGGGGTGGCAGGTAGTCTAGTGGTTAGAGTGTTGGACTAGTAAACAAAAGGTTGCAAGATCAAATTCCTGAGCTGACAAGGTAAAGCTCTGTTGTTCTGCCCCTGAACAAAGCAGTTCCTAGGCCATCATTGAAGATAAGAATTTGTTCTTAACTGTCTTGCTGTCACGTCCTGACCATGGTAAGCTGTTAGTTTCTATGGTAGAGTAGGTCAGGGCGTGACAGAGGGGTTTTCTAGTTTAGTTTTTTCTATGTTATGTTCTAGTTTTGAAATATTTGAGATGATCTCCAATTGGAGGCAGCTGGTCATCATTGTCTCTAATTGGAGGTCATATTTAAATTGGTGTTTGTCCCACCTGGGTTTGTGGGAGATTAATTTTGAGTAGTGTATGTTTCACCTCTGCGTCACGGTTTGTTGTTTTGTTTATTCAGTTTATTTATGTATTGCATAGTTCACAGAGTAAATAAAATGTGGAACAACACACACGCTGCACTTTGGTCCACTTCTTCCTACGACAGCCATGACACTTGCCTAGTTAAATAAAGAAAAATGTAGTCTACTAATAAGAGCAGATGCATACAGCCTTTGTGTGCTGTCCATTTGGTCAGGGTAACTAATTGGGAACGTTTGGTATTGATAGTCCATTTGTTTGTCAGGAGAAAATGTGAATGTGATCAAATTTGGTTTATATTCAAAATTGGGCGTCCTATATGTTTTCAATCCAAAATTATTAACTGGAATGAATCAATCAGCATAATAGTGATGACAGATTTATATATATTTTTATAAGGCCTACAGTTGCATAGGCCTGCATGATGCAAACATGCATAAAGCAAGCTCAGCCCTGTGAGTTCTATTGTAAATCAGTTGTTGTCTCTGTGTCTAGGTAGAGGAAACCCCCCTCCTAATCTACTCTAAAAATAATTCATATGAACAAATATAAGTTTGCTGCAGTTTGAAAGGGTTTTCATCATGTGACCTGGTTAGGAAAAACTGGTCCCATAGCCCTTATAAAATCTTTTTACAACTGATTAATCACTGTCATACCTTATAGGTTCCAGAGTTTTCCTGGTTAGGTTAACAGACAAGGAAAAACTCCAGGCCCCAGGGGGTTAAAATTGCTCCCCCACTCTGGGACCTTTTAGGGTTCGTTTCCTTGTTCCTTGTCAATCATTGGCTCATTGGTGAAATTAGCATTATGACAATATCTTTAATTAAATCATTCAAAAACCTGTATTAATGCAATTGCAGAAAGAAGTTGACACTGTATGTAGATTCAATCACATACACAATCACATTATTACACATCAATGATTTTACTCCTTGCTCGGACTAACTCATTCTTAGCTCTTTTGATTAACTGTGTAGTGTTGTGTTATTGTTTTTTTGTCTTCCCAGTCAAATCCTGTCCTGCACTGAAGTCAAGCCTCTGAACACCTCAACCCATGCTTCATTCAATCACTGCTGTGATCCCTTCCCAAAACGGTGTAAGTAGCCCCCTCATTCCCATTCCCCATAATATTGTACTATAAATGTCTTTATTAGAAGCTTGGTTGAGCAGCAGATCTCAGCTTGCTTTTTGACTGCGAAAGTGATATTGACTCAGAAAAGGTTGGTGACCACTGGTATATACTGTATAATACTGTATAATCCGGAAATGTACATAGTGAACTCGTACACATATGAAGATGAATTTGACAACCATTAGAAAATAGAAACACATGCACTCAACCTGTACATAGCGTAATAATCAGCCATTGGTTAACTTTAGTGAAGCAATCGGTGGTTATGTTGACACTACATTTTAATTTCAGTGCAACCAAATCTGTGCAACCACTTATTGATAAGGGTAAGCTCCGGCGGATATTCTTTTAAGGTTGCCTGTAGCACAGGTGGTCGCCTAGATTCACTTTAGCAGGTCCATAATATATCATATATAGGCTATACGAATGATAAATTCATATATTAATTAACTTCTAACTTACACATCTCTCTGTCTCCTTCACTGTTCCCTTGTGCAATTCACACATCTACGCAACTCCACTGGTCGATCTCTTCCCCCTCTCTCTAGCTCTTGCATGAGTAGCCTATATCTAACCAATGAACAGCAATATAGTTCGAAACTTATGTGAACGGCGTCATAAACAAGACGTGTGCTTGTATTTAACGGATTTGGTGAGAAAGGGCCTTTAATTACAGTCAACAGTTTCACACACCTGGCACTGACAGAGTCACAAAGCTGCATTCACCAACTCAACAATTCCATACAGTGGGAAGAAAAAGTATGTGAACCCTTTAGAATTACCTGGATTTCTGCATAAATTGGTCATACAATTTTATCTGATCTTCATGTAAGTCACAGCAATAGACAAACACAGTCTGCTTAAACTAATAACATACAAATAATTATAATTTTTCATGTCTTAATTGAACACACCGTGTAAACATTCACAGTGCAGGTTGGGAAAATCATGTGAACCCTTCTATTTAATACCTGGTTGACCCTCCTTTGGCAGCAATAAGCTCAACCAAAAATGTTCTGTGTTACGGCTCAGTGGTCACAATGGTCAGGAGGAATTTTGGACCATTTCTCTTTACAAAACTGTTTCAGTTCCACAATATTCTTGGGATGTCTGGTGTGAACCGCTCTCTTGAGGTCATGCCACAGCATCTCAATCGGGTTGAGGTCAGGACTGCCTGGGCCACTCCAGAAGGCGTATTTTCTTCTGTTTAAGCCATTCTGTTGTTGATTTACTTCTGTCTTTTGGGTTGTTGTCCTGTTGCATCACCTAACTTCTGTTGAGCTTCAATTGGCGGACAGATAGCCTTACATTCTCCTGCAAAATGTCTTGATAAACTTGGGAATTCATTTTTCCATCGATGATAGCAAGCTGTCCAGGCAGCAAAGCAGCCCCAAACCATGATGCTCCCTCCACTATACTTTAAAGTTGGGATGAGGTTTTGATGTTGATGTGCTGTGCCTTTTTTTTCTCCACATAGTGTTGTGTGTTCCTTCCAAACATCTCAACTTTAGTTTCATCTGTCCACAGAATATTTTGGAACATCGAGGTGCTCTTTTGCGAACTTCAGACGTGCAGCAATGTTTTTTTTGGACAGCAGTGGTTTTTCCATGGTGTCCTGCCATGAACACCATTCTTGTTTTGTGTTTTACGTATTGTAGACTCGTCAACAGAGATGTTAGCATCTTCCAGAGATTTATGTAAATCTTACACTCGAGGATTCTTCTTAAAACCTCTTGACGGTCTCGTCCCATATGCGGGACGAACATCCAGCGAAAAACTCCTATCGACATTAGCATAACGAAATGTAATATATATTTTTTTCAAATATAGGACTGTCTCATATCGTTTTATAGATAAACCTCTCCTGAATCGACCCACGTCGTCCGATTTCAAAAAGGCTTTACAGGAAAAGCAAAACATTAGATTATCTTAGAGGAGTACATGGTAAAAGTAGCCACATAGCCATTTCCCGACCAACCACATGCATCACAAATAACCAAAAAACAGCTAAATGCAGCACTAACCTTTTACAAACTTCATCAGATGACACACCTAGGACATCATGTTACACAATGCATGCATTCTTTTGTTCGATAAAGTTCATATTTATATATAAAAACAGCATTTTACATCGGCGCCTGACGTTGACTAACTATTTTCCCTCAAATGCATCCCGGGAAACAGTGCTACAATTTACTCAATTACTATTCGAAAACATTTTTAAAATGTAATATTGTAATTCTAAGATTTATAGATGAATATCTCTTGAAAGCACCTGTAATACCAGATTTAAAAATAACTTTACTGGGTAATCACACTTTGCGATAAAAGGGGATGCGATACTCAGAAAATTAGCTAGTAAATACAGCTCGGCGCCATCTTGGAACAATCGCATATCACATCTAATCTTGTATAATATTGTCAATAATCCCTTACCTTTAGTTGTCTTCATCAGAAAGCACTTCCAGGAATCCCAGGTCCACAACAAATGTATTTTCGTTCGAAAAAGTCCATCCTTTATGTTCCATTAGCTTGCTGTTGTTAGCGCGTCTGAAGGCTGTATCCAAAACCATCGTCGGCCGCGGGACAGCAATTTCGAAAAAAAACATTTTTCCCCCATTTAGGTTCGTTCAAACATGTCAAACGTTGTATAACATAAATCTTCAGGGCCTGTTTCAACAAGAGAGCCAATAAGATTCGAGGGGGACGATTGCATTGTGTTTCAAAACGTTTCGAAAGGAGGGGGTAGACAGGGCCGCCGGCGTCATAATGGTGATGGCCCTCCTCCTGTGACCAATTTCAACAGACTCTCATTCTGTCAGTTTCCACAGTAGAAGGCTCAAACCACTTTGTAAAGACTGGGGACATCTAGTGGAAGCAATAGGAAGTGCTCAATGAACCATTGCTCACGGTGTGATTTATAGGCAACGAGATGAAGTTGAGTCCACAATTCAGAATTCCACTTCCTGTTTTGATCGGTCTCGGGGTTTTGACTGCCATATGAGTTCTGTTATACTCACAGACACCATTCAAACAGTTTTAGAAACTTTAGGGTCTTTTCTATCCACAGGTATTAATTATATGCATATCCTAGCTTCTGAGTTTGATTAGTAGGCCGTTTAAAATGGGCACTAATTTTTTTCAAAATGCGCTGTGGCGCCCCCTATCCTAGGGTAAGTCCAAGAGGTTTTAACCTCATTGAGCATTCCGCGCTGTGCTCTTGCAGTCATCTTTGCAGGACGGCCACTCCTAGGGAGAGTAACAACAGTGCTGAAATTTCTCCATTTATAGACAATTTGTCTTACGGTGGACTGACTTTCAGTGATACTTTTGTAACCCTTTCCAGCTTTATGCAAGTCAACAACTCTTAATCTTAAGTCTTCTGAGATCTCTTTTGTTTGAGGCATGGTTCACATCAGGCAATGCTTCTTGTGAATAGCAAGATCAAATTGTGTGAGTGTTTTTTATGGGGCAGGGCAGCTCTAACCAAAATCTCCAATCTCGTCTCATTGATTCGACTCCAGGTTAGTTTTGGAGAAGTCATTAGCCTAGGGGTTCACATACTTTTTCCAACCTACACTGTGAATGTTTAAATGATGTATTCAATATAGACAAAAAAAATACAATAATTTGTGTGTTATTAGTTTAAGCACACTGTGTTTGTCTATTGTTGTGACTTAGATGATGATCAGATCATACGTTATGTCAAATTTATGCAGAAATCCAGGTAATTCCAAAGGGTTCACATACTTTTTCTTGCCATTGCATAGCCCAACCAGAAGCCATGGATTACAGGCAACATCTGCACTGAGCTAAAGGCTAAAGCTGCTGCTTTCAGGAGCGGGACACTAACCCGGACGCTTATAAGATATCCCACTACTAGCCTCCGACGAACCATCAAACAGGTAAATCGTTAATAAAGGACTAAGATTCAATCCTTTGATGCTCGTCGGATGTGGCACGGCTTGCAAACTATCATAGATTACAAAGCCGCGAGCACCCAGTGACGCGATCCTACCAGACGAGCTAAACACCTTCTATGCTCGCTTTGAGGCAAGCAACACTGAACCATGCATGAGAGCACCAGCTGATCCAGATGACTGTGTGATCACGCTCTCCTTGGCCAATGTAAGTAACACCTTTAAACAGGTTAACATTCACACGGGCCAGACGGATTACCAGTAAGTGTACTCCGAGCATGCGCTGACCAGCTGGCAAGTGACTGACAGTGACATTTTCAACCTCTCCCTGACTCAGTCTATAATACCTACAGTTGAAGTCTGATGTTTACATACACTTAGGTTGGAGTCATTAAAACACATTTTTCCACCACTCCACAAATTACTTGTTAGCAAACTATAGTTTTGGCAAGTTGGTTAGGACATCTACTTTGCGCATGACACAAGTCATTTTTCCAACAATTGTTTACAGACAGATTATTTCACTTATAATTCACTGTATCACAATTCCAGTGGGTCAGAAGTTTACGTACACTAAGTTGACTGTTCCTTTAAACAGCTTGCAAAATTCTAGAAAATGATGTCATGGCTTTAGGGCGTCTGACAGGCTAATTTACATCATTTGAGTCAATTGGAGGTGTACCTGTCGATGGGTTTCAAGCCCTATCTTCAAACTCAGTGCCTCTTTGCTTGACATCATGGGAAAATCAAAAGAAATCAGCCAAGATATCAGACAAATAATTGTAGACCTCCACAAGTCTGGTTCATCCTTGGGAGCAATTTCCAAATGCCTGAAGGTACCACGTTCATCTGTACAAACAATAGTTTGCAAGTATAAACACCATCGGAACACGCAGCCATCATACCGCTCAGGAAGGAGACGCGTTCTGTCTGTGAAAATCAATCCCAGAACAACAGCAACGGACCTTGTGAAGATGCTGGAGGAAACAGGTACAAAAGAATCTACATCCACAGTAAAATGAGTACTATATTGACATAACCTGAAAGGCCGCTCAGCAAGGAAGAAGCCACTGCTCAAAAAAAGCCAAAGTACGGTTTGCAACTGCACATGGGGACAAAGATCGAACTTTTTGGAGAAATGTCCTCTGGTCTGATGAAACAAAAATAGGACTGTTTGACCATAATGGTCATCGTTATGTCTGGAGGAAAAAGGGGGAGGCTTGCAAGTCGAAGAACACCATCCCAACCGTGAAGCAAGGGGGTGGCAGCATCATGTTGTGGGGGTGCTTTGCTGAAGGAGGGACTGGTGCACATCACAAACTAGATGGCATCATGATGCAGGAAAATGATGTGGATATATTGAAGCAACATCTCAAGACATCAGTCAGGAAGTTAAAGCTTGGTCGCAAATGGTTCTTCCAAATGGACAATGACCCCAAGAATACTTCCAAAGTTGTGGCAAAATGGCTTAAGGACAACAAAGTCAAGGTATTGGAGTGGCCATCACAAAGCCCTGACCTCAATCCTATAGAAAATGTGTGGGTAGAACTGAAAAAGCGTGTGCAAGCAAGGAGGCCTACAAACCTGACTCAGTTACACCAGCTCTGTCAGGAGGAATGGGCCAACATTTACCCAACTTATTGTGGGAAGCTTGTGGAAGGCTACCCAAAATGTTTGACCCAAGTTAAACAATTTAAAGGCAACGCTACCAAATGCTAATTGAGTGTATGTAAACTTCTGACCCACTGGGATTGTGATGAAAGAAATAAAAGCTGAAATAAATCATTCCCTCTACTATTTTTCTGACATTTCACATTCTTAAAATAAAGTGGTGATCGTAACTAACCCAAGACAAGGAATTTTTACTAGGATTAAATGTCAAGAATTGTAAAAAAACTGAGTTTAAATGTATTTGGCTAAGATGTATGTAGACTTCCCACTTAAACTGTACATGTTTCAAGCAGAGGACCATAGTCCCTGTGCCCAGACGCCAAGGTAACCTGTCTGAACCTGTCCTGAACAGCTAATCAAATGGCTACCCGTGCTATTTGCATTGTCCCCCAACCCATTTTTACTTTGCTGCTACTCTCTGTTTATTATCTATGCACAGTGTCTTTACCTGTACATACATGTAGATATTACCTCAATTACCTCGACTAATCTGTGCCCAAGCACATTGACTCTGTACGGGTACCCCTGTATATAGCCTCGCTACTGTTGTTTTGTTGTTGTTCTTTAATTTGTTATTTTTCAATTTTCTTATTTTCTATGCTTTCTTAACACTTCTTTTTCTTAAAACTGCATTGTTGGTTAAGGGCTTGTAAGTAAGCATTTCAGCTGTTGTATTCGGCGCATGTGACAAACATGATTTGATTTGATGTGAATGACTATTGCCCTGTAGCACTCACATCTGTAGCCATGCTTTGTAAGGCTGGTCATGGCTCACATAAACACCATCATCATAGACACCCTGGACCCACTCCATTTCACATACCGTCCCAACAGATCCACAGATGACGCAATCGCTATTGCACCCTACACTGCCCTTTCCCACTTGGACAAAAGGAACACCTATGTGAGAATGCTATTCATTGACTACAGCTCAGCGTTCAACACCATAGAGCCTTCCAAGCTCATCACTATGCAAAGGACCCTGAGACTGAACACCTCCCTCTGCAACTGGATCCTGGACTTCCTGACGGGTCGCCCCCAGGTGGTGAGGGTAGGCAACAACATATCCGCCATGCTGACCCTCAACACGGGCCTCTCAGGGGTGCGTGCTTAGGGCCCTCCTGTACTCCCTGTTCACCCACGACTGTGTGGTTGTGCACAACACCATCATTAAGTTTGAACGTGGACTACAGAAAACTGAGGGCTGAGCACGCCCCAAATCACAGCAACGGGGCTGTAGTGGAGCGGGTCGAGACCTTCATGTTTCTCGGTGTCCACATTTCTAAGGGTCATGGTTTAAACACACCAAGACAGTTGTGAAGTGGGCACGACAATGCCTCTTCCCACTCAGGATGCTGATTTATTTTTTTTGCTTGGGCCCTCAGATCGTCAAAAAGTTCTATAGCTGCACCATTGAGACCATCTTGACTGGCTGCATCACCCCTTGGTATGACAACTGCTTGGCGTTACAGAGGGTAGTGCAGGGGGCCGATCTCCTTGCCATCCAGAACCTCTATACCAGGCAGTGTCAGAGCAAGGCCCTAGAAATTGTCAAAGACTCCAGCCACCCAAGTCATAGACTATTCTCTCTGCTGCCACATGACAAGCAGTATCAATAAACTAAGAATAGAACCAACAGAACCCCCAACAGCTTCTACCCCCAAGCCATAAGACCGCTAAATAGATAGTGCAGGTAGCTATTTGATTAACTATTTAACTATCTGCATTAACGCTTTTTGCTGACTCATCACATAGGCTACTGCTACGGTCAGGGCAGCAGGTAGCCTAGTGGTTAACAGCATTGGGCTAGTAACCGAAAGGTTGCTAGTTTGAATCCTTGAGCCGGCAAGGTGGAAAAATCTGCCGTTCTTTCGTGCCCGCTTCACAACTGTTAACCCCCAGCAACTGCTCCCTGGGCGCTGATGACATTGATTAAGGCAGCTCCCCCGCATCTCTGATTCAGAGTGGTTGGGTTAAATGTGGAAAACACATTTCAGTTGAATACCTTCAGTTGTGCAACTGACTACTGTAGGTGTCCTCTTCCCTACTATCTGTCACTTTATTCCTAGTTATATGTACATATTTACTGCATACCCCTGCACATCGACTCGGTACTGGTACCCCTCGTATATAGCCAACTTATCGTTACTCATTGTTGAACTATTATGGCTTTTATTATTAAGTGTTTTACTTTTCTATTATTTCTCTATTTTCCTTCTCTTTGCATTGTTGGGAAGGCCCGTAAGTAAGCATTTCACCGTTAGTCCACAACTGTTATTTTACGAAGTATGAATAACATTCTATTTTATCCTGTTACCTCTGCCTTGGTCATTTCCTTCTCATTTTGGAGATGACGGACCCTATTTATTTCTCTTTCTGTGGACCAGCTGTCATGTAGTATTTAGTCACCAGCCCACTCATATCCCCCTCTCCGAGGCTGCCACTGTGACATGACTGCCTGCCAGTCACCAGGGCCTATTTTTACCCCCCACCACCACCACCACAGCTAGAGCCACCCCAGGGGGAGAGGCAGGAACTCTCCTCTGACACGAAGACACCTTCCGGGGTTCTATTGCTCGCTAACTTGCCCTATCCCTCTCACTTCAAACTGAACCGACTGAAGGCGCACACACTCACATGCTCCGACACATACATTTATTGGTTGACAACATTTCGATTCGAGCGGATCTTCTTCAGGACTGTGCAGGCCCAACATTCTACCTATGTGACGGCAATGAGCCTCAGCGTGACGGCGTTGACGCGCGGCAGTTAACTCTGTCACAGAGCGACTCCTTGTGAGTCACCTCCGGCAAACTGACTACCTGTGGTGTAATGGGGAGAGAAAAAGAGAAAGAGAGAGGAGAGAAAGAGAGTATGCTCCCAGTGTGTTTTTGTGTGTAAGGATTGGACCTTGAAAGAGAGGATTTTGAGGGAATCTGGTTTGAGCGGAAGGCCTGGGAGCTAATCTGCTGCCCCGGAGCTGATAAGACCATTCCGCCTTTCAATACACCTGGAATAAGATCGATCATCCCACACACACACCCTGCCTAAAGATTGTGTGTGTATGTGCGCATCCCTCTGTGTGTGTGTGTGTGTGTGTGTGTGTGTGTGTGTGTGTGTGTGTGTGTGTGTGTGTGTGTGTGTGTGTGTGTGTGTGTGTGTGTGTGTGTGTGTGTGTGTGTGTGTGTGTGTGTGTGGGAGAGGGAGAGAGACAGAGCAGGGTATATCTGATAAGGGGAAGAAATGCAACTTGGGAAGGCGAGGGGTGTGGATGGGGGTGTAGAGTCCACGCTCGGTTTGGTCTGAACAGACAGAACAGATGTCTGTCGCCATGGCTGTGTTTGCAGTATTGACGGCTGGGTGACCATGGAGAGGAAGGCAATGAGAGAGACAGAGGAGGGGAGAGAGGGAAAGTCGGAGAGAGAGGTTGTGGTGACAGTGCCACTCATATTAAATGAAACTTAGTGATAGACAACACTATCTGTGCTCTGCAGCAGCGATGTTTCAAGTTTAAGTTCTATTAGTCGTATGTATGGGATATGCATGGTGTACTTCATCCAATGAAATGCTTTGTTGCAGATTCCTTCTCGACAATGCAACAACAATAAGAAATAAGAAAATATAAGAATATGGCTTGTAGATAGAAACTGTCTCTGAGTCTGTTGGTATCAGACCTCATGCTCCATTTCCATCTGCCCGATGGTAAGGGAGAGAACAGCTCGTGGCTGGGGTGTGTGGGGTGCTTGATGATGCTGCATGTCTTCTTCATGCACCGGTTTGAGTAGATGTCCTGGATGGGTGGGAGCACAATCCCAGTGATGTACTGGGCTGTCTTCAGGGCCTTGCGGTCGTGGACAGAGCAATTCCCGTACCAGGCAACCAGTCAGGGTGCTCTCGGTGGTGCAGAGGTAGTATTTGGAGAGGACTCGGGGCGGAATACTGAATTTCTTTAGCCGCCTTAGGAAGTAGAGACACTGCTGCGCCCTATTGACAACAGCGGTGGTGTTGTTTCTCCATGACATGATGTATTCTAACCTTTTGGAGGAATTCCAGAAGCAACTTCCTGAGATCTTCAACTTCCTCCATCATTCTACACCTCAAGCTGCTCCTGGATCCTCCCCACTCTGGCCCGGCCCTCTCCTCGTGGCACTAGAAGCTGTTATGGATGCGTGTGGCGAGCGCTGTGGCGGCGTGGCATCATGGTGTCCGTCCGGCTCCTACTCTAATAGGCCCTAAACTCTCGTCACCCTGACAGCTAATCAATGGCTGACTTTGCAGGGTGCCTAAGGAGTGCCACTGCAGACAGGGAGATGCTGCCTAAGGAGTGCCAGGGCAGACAGGGAGACGGGTGGCTGTGGGTAGCGAGGGGAGGAGGGAAAACAGGGTGAGGTCTATAGGCCAGGGGCATTGGAAGATATAGGTGATGGGAGTGAATAGCAAGTTGGCAGTGGCATCTCCAAACTGGTATATCTCTCCCAGATACCGATGTGATGTGTGCATATGAGTGCAATATATGCTCTATTCTGACTTCTGTGGTCTTTATGTTTAACTATTGTGCCAGTCAACAATTGACAACAATGGCTGCGTTTACACAGGCAGCCCAATTGTGATATTTTTTCAGTTAATTGGTCTTTTGACCAATCACATCAGATATTTTTCAGAACTGGTCTGATTGGTCAAATGGGAAATAATTTTTCAAAAAAGGTCTGAATGGGGCTGCCTGTGTAAACGCAGCCAATGTATAATTTATATAAAAGTCTGAATTGGACGCAGCTTTCTCAAGTCTGAATCATATGCAGACAATATGCAGCCCAATTCAGATTTTTTTTCCCCTCACTAACAGTTTTTTTCTCAAATCAGATTAGCTCTTTGCCAACAATTACGCAAAATATTAGATTTCATGTATAAACGGAGCCTTATGGTGTCTTCAAGACAACTCAGAACTTCCGTAATCAAATCAAAATCAAATCAAATTGTATTCGTCACATGCTTCGTAAAAAACCGGTGTAGACTAACCGTGAAAGGCTTACTTTGTCCCTTGCCAACAATGCAGACAGAAAGAAAATAAAGAAATAATAGAAAAGTAAAACACATAAAAATAAAAGCCATAATAGTTAAATAATGAGTAACGATAACTTGGCTATATACACGGGGTACCAGTACCGAGTCCATGGCCACCCTAGTCAGTCTACACCGTCTGGTATAGAGGTCCTGGATGGCAGGAAGCTTGGCCCCAGTGATGTACTGGGCCATTCGCACTACCCTCTGTAGTGCCTTGCGGTCGGAGGCCAAGCAGTTGCCGTACCAGGCAGTGATGCAACCAGTCAGGATGCTCTCGATGGTGCAGCTGTCGAACCTTTTGAAGATCTGAGGACCCATGCCAAATCTTTTCAGTCTCCTGAGGGGGAAACGGTTTTGTCGTGGCCGCTTCACGACTGTCATCTTGTGCTTGGACCATTCTAGTTTGTTGGTGATGTGGACATCAAGGAACTTGAACCTCTCAACCTGCTCTACTGCAGCCCTGTCGATGAGAATGGGGGCATGCTCGGTCCTCTTTTTCCTGTAGTCCACAATCATCTCCTTTGTCTTGATCACGTTGAGGGAGAGGTTGTTGTCCTGGCACCACACGGCCAGGTCTCTGACCTCCCTATAGGCTGTCTCGTTGTTGTCAGTGATCACCACTGTTGTGTCATCTGCAAATGTAATGATGGTGTTGGAGTCGTGCCTGACCATGCAGTCATGGTTGAACAGGGAGTACAGGAGGAGGCTGAGCATGCACCCCTGAGAGGCCCCTGTATTGAGGATCAGCGTGGTGGATGTGTTGTTACCTACCCTTACCACCTGGGGGCGGCCCGTCAGGAAGTCCAGGATCCAGTTGCAGAGGGAGGTGTTTAGTCCCAGGGTCCTTAGCTTATTGATGAGCTTTGAGGGTACTATGGTGTGGAACGAGGAGCTGTAGTCAATGAATAGCATTCTCACATAGGTGTTCATTTTGTCCAGGAAGAGGGGAGGGTGGTGTGGAGTGCAATAGAGAATGCATCATCTGTGGATCTGTTGGGGCGGTATGCAAATTGGAGTGATTCTAGGGTTTCTGGGATGATGGTGTTGATGTGAGCCATGACCAGCCTTTCAAAGCTCTTCATGGCTACTGACATGAGTGCTACAGGTCGGTAGTCATTTAGGCAGGTTACCTTAGTGTTCTTGGGCACAGGCACTATGGTGGTCTGCTTAAAACATGTTGGTATTACAGACTTGGACAGAGAGAGGTTGAAATGGTCAGTGAAGACACTTGCTAGTTGGTCAGCGCATGCTCGCCGTACACATCCTGGTAATCTGTTTGGCCCTGCGGCCTTGTGAATGTTGACCTGTCTAAATGTCTTGCTCACATCGGCTGCGGAGAGCGTGATCACACAGTCTTCCGGTACAGTTGGTGCTCTCATGCATGTTTCAGTGTTATTTGCCTCGGAGCGAGCATAGAAGTAGTTTAGCTCATCTGGTAGGCTCGTATCACTGGGCAGCTCTCGGCTGTGCTTCCCTTTGTAGTCTGTAAAGTTTTGCAGGCCCTGCCACATCCGACGAGTGTCGGAGCCAGTGTAGTACGACTCGATTTTAGTCCTGTATTGCCTGTTTGATGGTTCGTCGGAGGGCATAGCTGGATTTCTTCTAAGCTTCCGGGTTTTCTTGTTTGCTTATGGCGGAATACAGCACGTTCAATGCTATCTTAGTGCCAGCCTCTGACTGTGGTGGTATGTAAACAGCTACAAAGAATACAGATGAAATCTCTCTCGGTAGGTAGTGGGGTCCACAGCTTATGATGAGAAACTCTACCTCAGGCGAGCAATAGCTCGAGACTTCCTTAGATATCGTGCACCAGCTGTTATTTACAAAATACATAGACCACTGCCCCTTGTCTTACCAGACACCTCTGTTCTATCATGCCGGTACATCGTATAACCAGCCAGCTGTATGTTGATATTGTCGTCGTTCAGCCACGCCTCCGTGAAGCATAAGATGTTACAGTTTTTAATGTCCCGTTGGTAGTTTAATCTTCCCAGTAACTCATCCATTTTATTGTCCAAAGATTGCATGTTTGCTAGCAGAACTGAGGGAAGTGGGGGTTTATTCGATTGCCTCCAACTTCTCAGAAGGCAGCCCGCTCTCCAGCCTCTCTTTCTTCCTCTCCTCATCACTCAGATCACTGGGGTCAGGGCCTGTTCCCCAGCGAGCTGTATATCCTCCGCCTCGGGCTCGTCAGAGTCATGAAAGAAGAAAAGGGATTCTGCTAGTACGTGGTGAGTAATCGCTGTCCTGATGTCGGTCATAAGAGACAGTACCGGCAACATTATGTACAAAAATAGTAAAAAAATAAGCTACAAACAACGCAGATAAATGAACAAAAAAACACAATCGGTTGGGGGCATGTAAAACGTCTGCCTTTTGCTCCGGCACTATCTTAGATATGTACATATAACTAGGAATAAAGTGACAGATAAAAAACAGTAGCATATGTGATGACTAGTCCAGTTAGGTATTTAACTAACTATTTAGCAGTCTTCTGGGAGTAGAAGGTGTTCAGCTTTCTGTTGGTTCAAGACTTGGTGCATCAGTACCACTTGCTGGGCGGGAGCAGAGAGAACGGTCTATGACTTGGGTGGCTGGAGTCTATGACAATTGTTAGGGCCTTCCTCTGACAGTGCCTAGTATGGAGGTCCTGGATGGCAGGGAGCTTGACCCCAGTGATGTACTGGGCTGTCCGCACTACTCTCTGTTGCACCCTGCGGTTGGAAGCCAAGCAGTTGCCATACCAAGCGGTGATGCAGCCAGTCAAGATGGTCTCAATGGTGCAGCTGTAGAACCTTTTGAGGATCTAATGGCCCATGCCAAATCTTTTCAGCCTCCTGAGGGGGAAGAGGCATTGTCATGCCCTCTTCACAACTGTGATGCTGTGTCTGGACCATGATAGACCCTTAGTGATGTGGACACAGGAATTTGAAGCCCTCAACCCACTCCACTACTTGCACTTTTATGTGAATGGGGGCGTGCTCGGCCCTCCGTTCCCTGTAGTCCGTGATCAGCTTGTCTTGCTGACCTTGAGGGAGAGGTTGTTTTGGCACCACATTTTCAGGTCTCTGGCCTCCTCCCTATAGCTTGTCTCATCATAAGTGATCAGGCCTATCACCATTGTCGGCAAACTTAATAATGATGTTGGAGTCGTGCGCAGTCACGCAGCCTGAGCATGGAGGATGTGTTGTTGTCTATCCTCACCACCTGGGGATGGCTCATCAGGAAGTACAGGATCTAGTTGCAGACGAAGGTATTCAGTCCCAGAGTCCTCAGGTTAGTGATGAGCTTGGAGGGCACTATGGTGTTGAACGCTGAACTGTAGTCAATGAACAGCGTAGGTGTTCCTCTTGTCCAGGTGGGAAAGAGCAGTGTGGAGTGCCTTGAAGCGAGCATAGAAGGTATGTAGCTCGTCTGGTAGGCTCATGTCACTGGGCAGCTCTTGGCTGGGTTTCCTTTTGTAATCAAATCAAATTAAAATCAAATTAAATGTATTTATATAGCCCTTCGTACATCAGCTGATATCTCAAAGTGCTGTACAGAAACCCAGCCTAAAACCCCAAACAGCAAGCAATGCATGCTATCCGTGATAGTTTGCAAGCCCTACCTCATCTGACCAGCATCAGAGCCGGTGTGCTGGGATTCGATCTTCGTCCTGTATTGACACTTTGCCTGTTTGATGGTTCTTCAGAGGGCGTAGCAGGATTTCTTATCTCTCTCCACACACGGTCTTATTTATACACCAGCAGAAACCAGAAGCAGACTTGTTGGAATAAAGTCTGACATGTTTTAATGCTGTGAGATGAAGGCCTAACAGATTATACTGGTGGGGCTTTAATTGGGCCGGTGGAGAGGAATAGAGCGCTAATGCTATAGAGCTAATACCAGTATATGGATGGAACTAACGCTACGCGGTCAGTGCAGTGACAGGACTCGCTTTCCTCCTCCCTCCTATGTTTTCGCCTCTGAAATGCAGGATCGCATTTGTAATCTCATTTTAAATACACAAATCCTGAGCCGCAATCCAATCAAACCTATAATACCCCCACCAGGGCCGCGGACCGCCCAGCAACACAGATGCCGAGAGAGCTGCCCCGCCTCTCGCCTGTCACACACACACTAATACACACACTCTTTTACAAGTAAATACGTAGCAATACCTAAGTCAGTGGATGCTGCTGAGGAGAGGATGGTTCATAATCATGGCTGGAATAGAGCGAATGGAATTGCATCAAACCATGTGTTTGAAGTATTTGATACCATTCCACTGATTCCGCTCCAGCCATTACCACGAGCCCGTTCTCCCCAATTAAGGTGCCACCAACCTCCTGTGACGTAAGTGCTCTCACAAATACACACTCACACGTACATGTATACATGCGCACACACACACATACACACATAAATGCACAAACACACGCACACTCTGCCCTCTCTGATACCCAGCTGCGGTGTTTAATGCTGTCTCTGAGGGATTTAATCCAGATTACAAGGCGTAAAATCGTAAAGTTTTTCTCAGAGCGCTGCCTGCCGCTCGCACCACAGGAGGTTGGTGGCACCTTAATTATGGAGAACGGGATCGTGTTAATGACTGGACTGGAATAAGTGGAATGGTATCAAATACATCAAATACATGGTTTCCAGGTGTTTGATGCCATTCCATTTGTTCCGTTCCAGCAATTATTATGAGCTAATCTCCCCTCAGCGGCCTCCTGTGACACACACACACAAAACACACACACACAGATTATCCTCGAGGGCAGGGCAGAGGCCGGCCCTGGGGACGTATGCGGCCCGCAACCTGATACAATACGGCCCGCGGAATCATGCTCAGCTCACATAATTTGCGATAGTAAAGTTTTGAAAAACGCATTTGTAATTTAAATTAAAAGCCCAATGTAGGGTGTTCCAGCAAGACTGGACATCGAAATATTTCTTTATTGCGGTATCAGAGAAAGCTGTGTGCTTAGTGTGCAAAGAGGACATCGCTGTCTTGAAAGACTATATCTTGTCCCGACACTTCCAGACAAAGCATGCAGACAAATATAGGATATATATAGAAAAATATAGAACATTTTAACTAGACAAAACTCCCCAGTCACGCCCTGACCTACTCTACCATAGAAAAATACGAGCTCTCTATGGTCAGGACGTGACAGTACCCCCCCGCCCCCAAAGGTGCGGACTCCGGCCACAAAACCTGAAACCAAAAGGGAGAGTTGGGGGGGTGTCTAGTGTTGGTGGCGGCTCAGGTGCAGGACGAAGAACCTTCTCATCCCGCGGATCCTCCCGCATCGGAGGCAGTTCTGGTGCGGGACGAAGAACCTTCTCATCCTGCGGATCCGCCAGCATAGGAGGCGGCTCTGGTGCAGGACGATGAACCCTCTCATCCTGCGAACCCGCCAGCATCCGGACTGCGGACCGTCTCAGGAGGTTCCGGACTGCGGACCGTCTCAGGAGGTTCCGGACTGCGGACCGTCTCAGGAGGTTTCGGACTGCGGACCGTCTCAGGAGGTTTCAGACTGCGGACCGTCTCAGGAGGTTCCGGACTGCGGACCGTCTCAGGAGGTTCCGGACTGCGGACCGTCTCAGGAGGTTCCGGACTGCGGACCGTCTCAGGAGGTTCCGGACTGCGGACCGTCTCAGGAGGTTCCGGACTGCGGACCGTCTCAGGAGGTTCCGGACTGCGGACCGTCTCAGGAGGTTCCGGACTGCGGACCGTCTCAGGAAGCTCTGGACTGGAAACTGTTGCCGGAAGCTCTGGACTGGGAAGTGTCGCCGGAAGCTCTGGACTGGGAAGTGTCGCCGGAAGCTCTGGACTGGGAAGTGTCGCCAGAAGCTCTGGACTGGGAACTGTCGCCGGAAGCTCTGGACTGGGAACTGTCGCCGGAAGCTCTGGACTGGGAACTGTTTGCCGGAAGCTCTGGACTGGGAAGTGTCGCCGGAAGCTCTGGACTGGGAAGTGTCGCCGGAAGCTCTGGACTGGGAAGTGTCGCCGGAAGCTCTGGACTGGGAAGTGTCGCCAGAAGCTCTGGACTGGGAAGTGTCGCCGGAAGCTCTGGACTGGGAACTGTCGCCGGAAGCTCTGGACTGGGAACTATCGCCGGAAGCTCTGGACTGGAAACTGTCACCGGAAGCTCTGGACTGAAAACTGTCGCCGGGAGCTCTGGAACGGGAAGGCACTGGAGGCCTGATGCGTGGGGCTGGCACAGGTGGCGCCAGACTGGTAACACGCACCTCAGGGCGAGTGCGGAGAGCAGGCACAGGACGCACCGGACTGGGCAGGCGCACTGGAGGCCTAGTGCGTGGAGCCGGGACAGGTGGCACCAGACTGGTGACACGCACTTCAGGGCGAGTGCGATGAGCAGGCACAGGACATACTGGACTGAGGACACACACTTCGGAGAGAGCGCGAGGAGGAGGCACAGGACGTACTGGGCTGTGGAGGCGCACTGGAGACCTGGTGCGGAGAACCGGTGCAGGATATACTGGACCGTGGAGGCGCACTGGAGGTCTGGAGCATGGAGCTGGCACAACCTGTCCTGGCTGAACGCTCACTTTAGCCCGGCAAATGCGAGGCGCTGGCACAGGACGAACTGGGCTGTGAATGCGCACTGGCGACACAGTACGTAGAGCTGGCGCAGGATATCCTGGACCGAGGAGGCGTACTGGAGACCAGGAGCACTGAGCCGGCACAACCTGTCCTGGCTGAATGCTCCCTTTAGCCCGGAAAATGCGGCTACTCAAGCAGCCTACTATTTAAGACACAAGTATGAATATTCAGACACGGCCACTAATTTTCCACCCCAAAAGACATCAAATTCACTTTTGCTTAACCCGGAAGCCAGACCAATGTGTCGGAGGAAATACCGTGCAACTGTGCCTGCCACAGGAGCCACTAGAGCGTGATGGGACAAGGACATCCCGGCTGGCCAAAACCTCCCCTAACTCAGACGATGCTGTGCCAATTGTGCGCCGCCTCACAGATCTCCCGGTCGTGGCCAACTGCGACACAGCTTGGGATCAAACCCAGGTCTGTGGAGAAACCTTAAGCACTGCAATTCACTGCCTTAGACCGCTGCACCACTCGGGAGGCCCAGAGCTCAGTGACTTTCAATTTGGCACTGTCATAGGATGCCACCTTTCCAACCAGTCAGTTCGTCAAAATGTCTGCCCTGCTAGAGCTGCTGTAAGTGCTTTTATTGTGAATTGGAAATGGCTAGGAGCAACAATGGCTCAGCCGCGAAGTGATACTATAGGCCACACAAGCTCACAGAACAGGACTGCTGAAGTGCTTAGCACATAAACATTGTCCTCGGTTGCAATACTCACTACACAGTTCCAAACTGCCTGAAATGGGTGTCATTGGCCCGATCAGCCGCACACAAGCCGAAGATCACCATGCGCAATGCCAAGTGTCGGCTGGAGTGGTGTAAAGCTTGGCGCCATTGGACTCTGGAGCAGTGGAAACGCGTTCTCTGGAGTGTTGAATCATGCTTCACCATCTGGCAGTCCGATGGACGAATCTGGGTTTGGGGGATGCCAGGAAAACACTACCTGCCGAATGCATTGTGTCAACTTCAAAGTTTGGTGGAGGAGGAATAATGGTCTGGGGCTGTTTTTCATGGTTCGGGCTAGGCCGCTTAGTTCCAGTGAAGGGAAATCTTAATGATACAGTGTACAATGATATTTTGTGCTTCCAACTTTTCTGGCAACAGTTTGGGGGAGGCCATTTCCTGTTTCAGCATGACAATGCACCCGTGCACAAAGCAAGGTCCATACAGAAATTGTTTGTAGAGATCGGTGTGGAAGAACTTGACTGGCCTGCACAGAGCCCTGACCTCAGCCCCATTGAACATCTTTGGGATTAATTGGAATGCTGAATTCGAGCCAGGCCTAATTGCCCAACATCAGTGCCCGACCTCACTAATGCTCTTGTGGCTGAATGGAAGCAAGTACGCGCAACAATGTTCCAACGTGGAGGGTTTCCTTAATGAGCTTTGATTTCCTTTTTCTTTTCATCATACCAATGTATCATACAATTACCGTAATTTACGGACTATAAACTGCAACTTTTTTCCCACGCTTTGAACCTCGCGGCTTAAACAATGACGCAGCTAATATATGGATTTTTCCCGCTTTCAATTTTTTGAAAGGAGATGACTTCAGTGGTTTCAGTGCACAGGAGGAGGAAGATGGTGACCAATGACTTTCTTGGTAGACTACTGTTTACTGCAAATGTTTTATTTTTTGTTACAAGCCGTGTTTCGTTAAAGCCTATTTATTTTTCTTACAAGCCGTGTTTCGTTAAAGCCTGTGTAAAGTTCATTTGTTTCAATGTACCGGTAGGCACCTGCGGTTTATAGACATGTGCGGCTTATTTATGTTCAAAATAAAAAATACAAAAAATTCAGTGGGTGCGGCTTATATTCAGGTGCGCTCAATAGTCCGGAAATTACGGTATGTAATTGTACTATTTAATTGGAATCAGCTGGTGGAAACAAGAAAAAACGTTTGGCTCGCTAAATCCTGCTAGTGTGAGAGTATAACAACACGTAGAGCAATGGCCACCAACCGGTCGATCGGCTGGTTGACCTTCAAGGCATTCCTAGTCAATCACCAAACATTTCTGTAGAAAAGCCAACAATAAAGGCTTGCACTCCCTTTCATTTTTTATTCATGTTGTGTTGTTGGCGGTAGGCTGGGAGATCTGTGGCTAAATCGAGGCCACAGCAAAGTTTGATACTAGCGTACGTGAGACTTCATAACTTTTAAAACCATGACCAGAGAGAGACTGTCAAAGAATACAGCAAAGAGCTACTGTTTTTAAGAGTGATTTCATCTTTAAGTTTTCATTCAGCACTTTCAGCACTGTTTGTATTCAGCACTATCACAAAACATAAAACGCGCTTCTCCCTACTTCCACTCACTTTTATTATTATTAGTAGCTCGTTGTGTCCATTTTAATATGGAGGAATATTTCACTCTCTCTGGTCATAGGAACAATTTGAATTTGTGCACGAGGCAGATGCTGATGCGGTGGGATTTGAGTTTCGCCATCAGGTGGAAGACGATGTCCCCTCTCTGGTCAGTCTCACTGGAGGAAGGGAAGGAGAGAGCACAGACCATGAGAGGCAGACCCTCTGCTGCTCTCACTCTCCCTCTGCTCAAAACAACTGGGAACTGGGAATTCGGAATTCTCAGACTTACTACTTCAGTGCGTTCAAGACAACTGGGAATTCCGAGTCGGAAACTCTGGCATCTTTCTAGAACTCCGACTTTCCGACCTGAAGATCACTGACGTCATCAGTGTTTTATTTCCTAAGTTCCCAGTTGTCTTGATAGCACCGTGACCATCAGATGCAGATACCATCAGTCCAGTAAAATAAAAAAGTTAATTATTTGGTAAGTATTTAAATTTATGCTCAGCTGTGCCACACCAACTGATGTATTTCGTTAAAGCTCGAGTTTTGAAATATAATATGGTCTGAGAATAACTGTTTTTACAGAACAGTTTTTATTAGGTTGTTACATTTTTGAAGTCATGTAAAAAAAAAAATCTGAGCGGTAGATAATGCTGTGATAATGTATTAGTCCTACTGCATAAACCTCATTCCTACAGAACAGTTTTTATTAGGTTAATGTAAAAAAAAAAGTCAAGTTAAAAAATTATTCTCAGCGGTAGATCTCAAATTGCTTTTTGACTGCGAAAGTGACCACTTACGTGGAGGAATGTATATTTGTTTGTGTGTGTGCATGTGTGTGTAAGTGTACACAGGTATTGGGGTTTGTCTGTATGCAGTGTGAGTGAGTGCGTGTGTGTGTGTGTGTGTGTGTGTGTGTGTGTGTATCGGGTCCCCATTCTGAAGGGGGGTGGAGGCGTAACATCATGTCACAGTGGGGAGGCAGCCTTCAGGTGTGACAGAGCACTTCTCAGGTTATTATCCGCTGTCATTGTTTAATTCCTGCTCATTAAACGCACCAGACAATGATGAAGCACCTCAATCCCCAGCAAGCTTCTTTGTCTTTTTCCCTCTTCTCACTATCTCTTTTTCGTTCTTTTTGTGTCTTTGTATTACTCTCAAGGTCGATTTGACAAAGTCCTCAGTCCCACTTACAGCTATTTTCAGTCACATTGGCACATTTTCAGATGTACAGCGCCTTCGGAAAGTATTCAGATCCCTTAACTTTTTCCACATTTTGTTACGTTACAGCCTTATTCTAAAATTGATTAAAAATATACAAATATGCCAGTTTTATTTGAGGATAAAAATGTTGACAGCTGCGCCATACCGGTTGCAAAATAACTGGGATTTTCGATGTACCTATTCCATGGCACATGGTTTATGAACTGGTACAAAAAACTACATTTGCTTTAACACTTAGTTTTTCATTTTAAATTATTACATAACATTCTTGCCACCAACAGAATGCTATATATATGTGGAAAGGGGGATACCTAGTCAGTTGTACAACTGAAATGTGTATTTCATATTTAACCCAACCTCTGAATCAGAGCGGTGTGGGGGGCGGCCATAATTGACATTCACATCTTCAACACCCGTGGAACAGTGGGTTAAGTGCCTTGCTCAGGGGCAGAATGACACATTTTTACCTTGTCAGCTCAGGTATTTGATCCAGCAACCTTTCAGTTACTGGCCCAACGCTCTAACCACTAGGCTACCTGCCAGGATACAACAAGCTCAGCTCTGTAGACTTTGCTGTGAAGAGACTGAATCAATAGATCATTTATTCTGGTATTGCCCCTATGTAGCTTTTTTCTGGTCGCAGGTTCAGATATGGTAAAAAATTCACAACATGCACTTAAAATTAACCAAAAATGGTGTAAAACATCACAGCATAATTGAAAAATATATGGCGCATGGAAACCAAACGAGGGTGGTCTATGGTGATAAGTGGGATGGGCTGAGAGAGGCTGAGGGTTGGAATTAAAGAGCTTATGTTTGGTCATGTATTATTGTTATGTGACTGCTTTCTATACAGTTGAAGTCGGAAGTTTATACACCTTAGCCAAATACATTTAAACTCAGTTTTTCACAATTCCTGACATTTAATCCTAGTAAAAATTCCCTGTCTAAGGTTAGTTACGATCACCACTTTATTTTAAGAATGTGAAATGTCAGAATAATAATAGAGAGAATGATTTATTTCAGCTTTTATTTCTTTCATCACATTCCCAGTGGGTCAGAAGTTTACGTACACTCAATTCGTATTTGGTAGCATTGTCTTTAAATTGTTTAACTTGGGTCAAAAGTTTTGGGTAGCCTTCCACAAGCTTCCCACAATAAATTGGGTGAATTTTGGCCCATTCATCCTGACAGAGCTGGTGTAACTGAGTCAGGTTTGTAGGCCTCCTTGCTCGCACACGCTTTTTCAGTTCAGCCCACAAATTTTCTATAGGATTGAGGTCAGGGCTTTGTGATGGGCACTCCAATACCTTGACTTTGTTGTTCTTTAACCATTTTGCCACAACTTTGGAAGTATGCTTGAGGTCTTTGTATGCTTGGGATCTTTGTCCCCATGTGCAGTTGCAAACCGTGGAGCAGTGGCTTCTTCCTTGCTGAGCTGCCTTTTAGGTTATCTCAATATAGGACTTGTTTTACTGTGGATATAGATATTTTTGTACCTGTTTCCTCCAGCATCTTCACAAGGTCCTTTGCTGTTGTTCTGGGATTGATTTGCACTTTTCGCACAAAAGTACGTTCATCTCTAGGAGACAGAACGCGTCTCCTTCCTGAGCGGTATGACGGCTGCGTGGTCCCATGGTGTTCATACTTGCGTATTATTGTTTGTACAGATGAACGTGGTACCTTCAGGCATTTGGAAATTGCTCCCAAGGATGAACCAGACTTGTGGAGGTCTACAATTCTTTTTCTAAGGTCTTGGCTGATTTCTTTAGATTTTCCCATGATGTCAAACAAAGAGGCACTGAGTTTGAAGGTAGGCCTTGAATACATCCACAGGTACACCTCGAATTGACTCAAATGATGTCAATTAGCGGTTGTGTGGTCCCATGGTGTTTATACTTGTATACTATTGTTTGTCAATTAGCCTATCAGAAGCTTCTAAAGCCATGACATCATTTTCTAGAATTTTCCAAGCTGTTTAAAGGCACAGTCAACTTAGTGTATGTAATCTTCTGATCCACTGGAATTGTGATACAGTGAATTATAAGTGAAATGATCTGTCTGTAAACAATTGTTGGAAAAATTACTTGTGTCATGCACAATGTAGATGTCCTAACCGACTTTCCAAAACTATAGTTTGTTAACAAGAAATGTGTGGAGTGGTTGAAAAACTAGGTTTAATGATTCCAACCTAAGTGTATGTAAACTTCCGACTTCTTCAACTGTAAAAGTACCGTGTATGTAAAATGTGTACGTTCATCCACCTCTGGCCTGCTGGCCCCCCTACCTCTGAGGAAGCACTGTTCCCGCTCAGCCCAGTCAAAACTGTTCGCTGCTCTGGCACCCCAATGGTGGAACAAGCTCCCTCACGACGCCAGGACAGCGGAGTCAATCACCACCTTCCGGAGATACCTGAAACCCCACCTCTTTAAGGAATACCTAGGATAGGATAAAGTAATCCTTCTAACCCCCCCCCCCCCCTTAAAAGATTTAGATGCACTATTGTAAAGTGGTTGTTCCACTGGATATCATAAGGTGAATGCACCAATTTGTAAGTCGCTCTGGATAAGAACGTCTGCTAAATGACTTAAATGTAAATGTAAATGTAATACTCAAGGCTGTAATCGCTGCCAAAGGTACTGAGTAAAGTACTGAGTAAAGGGTCTAAATACTTATGTAAATGTGATATTTCAGTTTGTTAATTTTTATAAATTAGCTCAAATTTGTACAAACCTCTTTTTGCTGTGTCATTATGGGGTATTGTGTGTAGATTGATGGGGGGGAAACAATTTAATCAATTTTAGAATAAGTCTGTAACCTAAGAAAATGTAGAAAAAGGGGAGGGGTCTGAATACTATCTGAAGGCACTGTAAGTGGCATTTTTTCAAAACGCTAAGTATAGAGTACATCTGATACAGTATTGCCTGTCTCTGAAATTCAGTAGCTTCCGGTGTATCAATGAAATTCAGAGAGGGAGTGAAATATATTGTTATATACAACCCAGGTATTTCAGCAGTAAATTGTACAATACACTTTCATTCCAAATGGTAGGACATAGAGCAGGGATCATCAACTAGATCAAGCCGCGGGACGATTTTTTTCTTGCGGGTGGCAGGAATCAACAGGGTCAGCAGGTAGCCTAGTGGTTAAGAGCATCGGGCCTGTAATTGAAAGGTCGCTGGTTCAAATCCCAAAGCTGCTCAAGGTGAAGAATCTGTAGATGAGCCATTGAGAAAGGCACAAAACCATAACTGCTCTTGTAAGTCCATCTGGAAAAGAGTGTCTACTAAATGACTAATGTCAACATAATTTGTACACTGTCCCTATTATACTTGAACAGATTTTTTTATAAAAATCACTTGGAGCTGATTTCCTGGTGTTTTACAGTCTATTATTTCCAACAATAATGTAAAAAAAAAAGTATTTTTTAAAAATACATTTTTGTAAACTTGGGGGGGGAAATAAAACAACCCGCAGGCCAAATTCGGCCTATTTTGGGTAACCCTGACACACTCTTTCCCCTTTGTCCTATTGACGCACACTGGCTGATGGAAAATGATGATGTAGTCTTTACAGCCACATCCATACATGATTTGGTTTTACCTTCCAACATAAATTGTCAAAAATAGATTTATGAGGTTCATCAGTAATCAAACTATATACATTAACTATGCACTACATAATGTTGGTTCAATAGTTTTCCATTTTGATTAAGTGATAGCTAATTGTATTGTTAACAAATGACAAGAAAATCAAATCAAAAGTAAAGTGAATATTGCATTTTGAGAAGCAGATACTTAGATTGAATCCAAATTGAAAGAGGGATTTGGTGCAGTGAACAAGTGACTTTGCATGTTTTTGTTGTACTCAGTCAATTGAAAATGTGCTTAGAATTTTTAAACATGAGCCATTTTGATGATCTTTTGACATTTTTGTGCTTAGAGATTTGAAAATGTGCCAGATATTTTTTTAAATGGCACCAAAGTGATTGAAATAAACGGTAACCACTTCTTCACGCCATTGTATTCAACCCTCTTACTGAAGAGGAACTCTAGTTTCAATATGTCTTCATGTATTTGTGTTCTCTGTTTCTCATTGTCATGTGGTATTGATCTGGTGGTCCTCGGAAACAGCTGTATTATGTTCGAGATATTTTGGGAAGACTTTGGCCATTTTACAAGCGAACGACGACAGAGAGGGTGTGTGTTTTTAGAGAGGGTGTGTGTTTTTATACATGTGCATGCATGTGTATGTGTGCTCGTGCAAGCCTTGTCGTGCATGTGTCTCTGTGTGTGTATGCCCTCCCCCTAATACATCACACTCTTTCCTTTCTTGGGGGCCACCACTGTTTTGTTTAGTCTGATGTTATGTTTTGACTCCTGTTTTCTTGCTTTTCATTTTCATTTCTATAATTGTAAAGCGACTTTGGGTCTTTGAAAATCGCTTTATAATTCCCATGTATCATTACCATGTATTATTATTATTATTATTATATATGTGTGTGTGTGTGTGTGTGTGGGAGTGTGCTTGTCTGTGCCTGTGTGTCTTCATCTGTCTGTATGTAGCTAGGTGGTGCCACCTGACAGCGATGGAGCATAGCGTAGTGGAGACGAGAGAATTAAGAGACAAAAAGAAGCTCTCTGGTGTAATTATGCTCTCATTTCATGGCCAAGTGTACAGTGGATGTGACGAGCCTGCACAACGCCTCATTACAATCATTACTCTTAAGAAATACTAACACACTTTCTCTCTCTTACCCTGCGGTGTTCTCACCATGTTATTTCTTTTATAATATAACTTTATTTAGCGATTATGCACTGTCGATGATACGGAGACTTGTCTTTTGCTGACACAGTATCCACCCCACTGTTCTAGTCTAGTCCTGCTGTATTATGCATGACTACCCTCTAGCAATATACATAACCATACCGCAGTACTGTAGTTGGACACAGAACTGTCTTCATAATACTTTTCCCTTATACATTGATATAGTCTGAGATTCTAGTGCCACCTACTTCTTTGCAACTTTGAAATACCTTGCATTACAGTATTTTTGTAATTTTTTTTTTTTTACCTGTATTTAACTAGGCAAGTCAGTTAAGAACAAATTCTTATTTTCAATGACAGCCTAGGAACAGTGGGTTAACTGCCTTGTTCAGGGGCAGAACGACAGATTTCTACCTTGTCAGCTTGGGGAATCAATCTAGCAACCTTTTGTTTACTTGTCCAATGCTCTAACCACTAGGCTACGTGCTGGCACAGCCCTCCTAATTACAATAGCAGCAGCTGTAATGGCTATGATGAGGAACGGCACCTGCGCTAGGTGTGCGGCAATTATAGGTTCACATAGGTGTCTGGAGGTCCCTGTCTACTGCATGTGGTTGGAGTGTGTGTGCATTTGCGTGTGGGCATCAGTGTGTGCGTGTGTACGTGTGGTGTGTGTTAGCGTGAACATCAGTGTGTGTCTGCAAGTATGTGTGTGTACGCCTGCGTGTGTGTGTATGTATGTGGGCTCCTGTGTGTGTGGCTCCTTCCTGTAATGTGTACAGAGGGCAGATATATCTTAATTAGGCCGCTCCTGGTATGGAGATGGCACCCCACAGAGCCCTACAACAGGCTGGTAGAGTAGGATCATCACCCCCTCACTGGGGGGGAGGGAGGGAGGGAGAAAGAGGACGGAATTGTGTTTGTGCCCATGCATAGTCTTAACTTTCCCTTGCTTTCACGTTTTGCCTTTTCTTTCTCCATTTTTTTGTGGGTGTTGAGAACCATCAGTCTCATCGTAGTCATGATGGGACTGATAATATCCTAGCAGTCACGATGGGACTGATGGTTCTAAACGCCCACATCAAAAGGCAAAACATTGATTATGGTTGATTATTGCGGGATGTTTGTCTTTATCGATAAGGAATCAGACAAACATCCCACAGTAATCAACCAGGATTATGACACATGGGAAGTAGGGGTGCTGAGGGTGCTGCAACACCCCTGAAAAATCGGAATAAAAAAAATATATTAATACAAATATTATTTCACAAAAGTACTGCACTAGACCTTTACTAGTATTATCAGACCGATATAGATGCCTATAGCGCATGGGCAACACATTTTTTAATAATCTCCACTTTGTCAAAAAAGGTAGTTGTATAATTAAGAACACTATCTTGCAGGATTCCATAGTTTTAATTGTAAGAGTTGTTTCCGTGTCCCTTTCTCTGAGATTGTCATTCTAAAGGAATCCAGAAAGAACAAAACCCTGCACTCAAACTTTTACATCAAAAGGTGCAAAGTTATGTGCAAAGACATTTTTCTTGATCAAATAACATGGAAAACAACCACTTTTTGTGCAGTTTTAATTTACCATCCTTACAAACCACTTAATGTAAATGTACATTACTGTATTGTACATAGGCTGGTGATCTAGTTTCCTACCTGTAGACTTTCCAGCACCATGAAGAAAAACAATGCACAATACAGTAATTGAGTACATTGAGACATAAAGTGGTTTTTGATGATGTGATGTGATGATGTACGAAAATGAATTCCTTCACTACTGTAAGTTGCTCTGGATAAGGGCATATAGTAAAATGAGTGAATAGATCATTTCAGTTTTCACATAGAAATAAGTTGCATTTGCGAAGTATTTCAAGAAACTGGAAAACATATACTGTATCAAGCTAGTATTTTCATATTCCCCAAGTATTATCAGATTGTTGTTTTGTACAGATAATTATCAGACTCAAGTTAGAAATGCTGGTAAACACTCAAATACATTTAGTTAAAATGTGTTCTCAAAAGTAGTGCACTGGGCCTTTACTAGTCCTGTATTAGAGGACCGATATAGATGTCTTCAGCACGGGCATGTCACGTTCTGACCTGTGAAGGTGTGATTTGTTAGTGTTTAGTTTGGTCAGGACGTGGCAGGGGGTATTTGTTTTATGTGGTTCAGGGTGGTTGTGTGTATGTGTCCATGTAGAGAGTGGTATTTGATTTATTTGTCCAGGGTTTTGGTTATTGTTCTATGTTAGTTTATTTCTATGTTCTGTCTAGTCATTTGTATTTCTATGTTTAGTTAATTGGTGTTGGGGCCTTCAGTTGGAGGCAGCTGTCTATCGTTGCCTCTGATTGAAGGTCCTATAATTAGGGGTGTGTTTGTATTGTGGATTGTGGGTAGTTGTATTCTGTTTTGTGTTTGTCATGTGACAGAACTGGTAGTGTAGTGGCTGTTAATTGTATATGTGTTTATTTTGTTTCTCCTTCTTATATATTAAAAAGAGAAGATGAGTATACACTTCCCTGTTGCGTCTTGGTTCTCCACACACGACACTCGTTACAGGGAAATTCTCTCCCCGTCAGCAAAAACATTGCAGCACCCACCCCCCACCTAAACTACTTCCAGCAGCTATGCAGGGTACTCCACAAAAAAAGACACTCATCTGACTTATATCTAGTTAAAATAAAATAAGCAGAGAATACAACCTTTCGAATCAAGCCTTCAACATAGTCAATGAAGTGAGAGTATACCAGGTTGCATTTTGCCAGACAGGCCCTCTCCTGTTGCTCAGTGCACTGTCAAGAAAAATGGTCTAATGTGGCGATTAAACTGTGAGTGTTGTCACATACTACCTCATGTGCTAGTCTAGATGAAGGGAAGGCAAATGCAGATGCATCTACAGACTCATTACAGTAGCATCTATTCGCTTCATTAGCGGCCCTCCTGCTAATGTGTCGGCAGTGTGTGTGTGCGCGTGTGCTTGTTAGTCATTGTGTGTGGGGGGGTTGTGTGTGTCGATTTCAATTTAGATGTACACTAAAAACAGGTGCACACTTGTTGGGAGGAGCACATGTGTCGCAATATTTATGATTCTTAAGGCTGAGCACTCACAGCAGCACTCAGCATGAATCTATCTGAAGAGAGTCAAGAGACCTCCACTTACTGCACTACAGAGAGCCATGGTCATTATTAAAAACACAAGAGTTCCACCATGCACAGTGCTGCACAGTAACAAGTAACACAGTAACACGTGTTCCACGGTCATATTGGGGGCAAACATGGTTATAGTATTAGATATCATATACAGTAGTCATAACGCAGCCCACTGCCTTTTAGATTTAGCCATAACCTACTACTTTTATTACAACTTGTTATTGTAACTTTTAATATGACTCTTACCATTCGCAATGGTCTATTTAAGCAATAAGGCCCGAGGGGGTATGGTATATGGCCAATATACCACGGCGTAACGCGGAGGAGCTAGATACAGCCCTTAGTCGTGGTATATTAGCCATTTAGCACAACCCCGAGGTACCTTATTGCTCTTATACTGTAAACTGGTTACCAGCGTAATTAGAACGATAAAAATATTGTTTGCGACATACCCGTGGTATGCGGTCTGACATACCACGGCTTTCAGCTAATCAGCATTCAGGGCTGGAACCACCCGGTTCATAATCATAGTTTAGTAGGTGGGCTATCTCAGCTGTGTGCTTTATGACTATATGTTTGCAGCATAGCGGTTGGGATCTCTTTTTCTTTCTGGGCAAGAACCCATACAGTGCCAACCTCTGAGCTGGTATCTTCATACAGAGAGCCAGAGGTCCGGGCGCCCTCGCTCACACACACTGTCTGATATCATGGCAATTAATGGGGTGGTAAATGAGATCGTTACTGATGTGTTGTAGCAAGGTGAGCAGAGGTGCGAGTGGGGAATGAGGTGGAGGTGTGTGTGTGTGGGGGGGGGGTTGGAGTGGAGAGGTTGTGATCGTACATTAGAGAGAGTGCCAGACACAGAAAAACACAAACAGACACTGGTGAAACAGGCACAGAGACCATGAACTTGCTGAGGCAGAGCCCCTGGCTGCATCCCCAATGGCACCCTTTTCCTCGATGGACCCTGGTCAAAAGTAGTGCACTACGTAGAGAATAGGGTGCCATTTGGGACAGAGCCATAGATGGAGCCCCATTGTAAAAGTTACCTGAACTTTATATATGGCTCTGGTCTGAGGTATATACTATCATCCCTGTAGACACGTAACAGCAACATAAAGGAAGTGGTTGATCAATGGTTAAAACAGCCTCATTACTAAAGGCGGGCTACTGTATGTAAGTTGATGAATGTTCACCAAATGTTTGGGTAGTTTATCATTCCTACGTTTGTTTGTTAGGGTAAGGCCAAACCATCTGGCCTAGGGGGGAGACCCAACACCCCCCCACTCCGACGGGTCTTGGCACATACCATTCTACTATATGTTCGACTTCTCTGCTGACAGCAAGACAGATCTGAAGTGCTGAGTATCTCCAGTAGCTCCCGTTTCCCATTTCCCTGTTTGTTTAGTTGATCCGGATGATTGCAGTGGTGGTGGAATTGAGCTGGCAAGTGCAAGTTGGGCTAGCCTCCCTCAGGGCCTATTTTCTCTGAGTTTCAGGTGGCTGCAGCATCGGGGAAGCGACAGCATCCATTTATATCACTTAATCCTGGAGACACACCATTAGGGTGAGAGGCGGGGAGAAGACACACATGGGTTAGACTAAGTAAATGACCATGTTAGACGACATGCTATTATCTCCCTCTCGACGAGTGACTTTGGGGAACAATTAAATGTGACTTGTATTCCCAGAAGTGGACATTAGTGTATTTGTATTTATGTGTAGGCAGGCTATACGTGAGGGGGACATAGGAAGTGCAGCCGGATGCGCTTGTATATCTTTCTGTGTGGGTGTGTGTTTAGCTCTGTATCATTCTCTCTGCTATCATAAGATTACCTGCTTCAAAACCAGCTACATTTTATTTTCATTGTCCCTTGCCATGCTTGCCAATTAACAAAAGGGTGTTGTGGGTAATGAATTTCTGCACATGAACATTAGAGCGTGTATATTCTGAAACTGAAAGTGTGAAAAGGTGAGTTTTTTTGTGTTAGGACATTTTCGTGTGTGTGTGTATGTGTGTGCGTGCGTGCGTGCATGTGTGTGTTGTGTTATCTTTGGATTGATTTCAGAGCAGGCTCCAGTGCTTGGAGGGCAGGGTCTCGCATCATGTCGCCGTAATCCGTGGAACCACATGCGACACATGCCTTCAATCTGCATTCTAATCTCCACTCTAACCAGGGGAACAAAGAATGGCAGCTCCACCAAATCTCATGACTCCACCAGGCTTTTGCAATCTGTTCCACAGTCACAGACAATTTTCACCCCCCATGATAAACCGTTATGCAGGTTACAGTCTTAATCCACAGTTTGATCTGGTATTGTTGCACTACTATCATCAGCAGAGACACAATATTACATTTTCTTCAACAGATTGAGTTTCGACTTCAGAACCAGTGAGAATATATATCTTTTTTCATGTGTTGGTGTTAATTTCTTGGGCCAAGTTATTAAAAACAAAAATACAATATAAATGAGCCCTGCATGCATCATTCGTTTAATATTTAAATGATTGGAACCATAGAGTGACTTCAGAAAGTATTCACACCCTGTAATGCTCGGGCGTCGTGGGTGAGGAATCAAACGCAGGAAGCAGCGAATACAGGGTAGTGGCTTTTAATGGGCCAAATGGCGAAAAACACAAGCCACCCCAAACAGCGATGAGAGCGCACACAAAACAAAGTGCCCCAAACACAGGGGGAAAAACACAGCAAAACCAACGCACTAGCGCAAAAACACAACCAGCGTGTACACAAGCATACAACAGATAAACGCAATCCCGCACAAAGAAAAGGCGGACCAGCTAATATAAATAGCCCCGCTAATCACCCCCACTCAGAACAGGTGCACACAATCCCAAACAGGGGAAAAACAAAAAGGGAATCAGTGGTAGCTAATAGGCCGGTGACGACGACCGCCGAGCGCCACCCGAGCAGGAGGGGGCGCCACCGTCGGTGGGAATCGTGACAGTACCCCCCTCCTGACGCGCGGCTCCTGCAGCGCGCCGACACAGGCCTCGAGGACGACCCGAAGGGCGAGGCGCAGGGCGATCCAGACGGAGGCGATGGAAATCCCTCAACATGGATGGGTCCAAGACGTCCTCCGCCGGCACCCAGCACCTCTCCTCTGGACCGTACCCCTCCCAGTCAACGAGGTACTGCAGGCCCCTCACCGGGCATCTCGAGTCCAGAATGGCCCGTATGCTGTACGCCGGGGACCCCCCGATGTCCAGAGGGGGCGGAGGGACCTGCGGCACCTCACCTTCCTGCAGGGGACCAGCTACCACCGGCCTGAGGAGAGACATATGAAACGAGGGGTTAATACGGTAATAGGAAGGGAGTTGTAACCGATAACACACAACGTTTATCCTCCTCAGGACTTTAAAGGGCCCCACACCCTGCGGCCCCAGCTTCCGGCAGGGCACGCGGAGGGGCAGGTTCCGGGTCGAGAGCCAGACCCTGTCCCCCGGTACGAACACAGGTGCCTCACTGCGGTGGCGGTCAACACTCCTCTTCTGCTGTCCACTGGCCTCCTTCAGGGATTCATGGACGGCTCTCCAGGTCTCCTTGGAGTGCTGTACCCAGTCCTCCACCGCAGGAGCCTCGGTCTGGCTCTGATGCCATGGTGCCAGGACCGGCTGGTAACCCAAAACACACTGAAAGGGTGATATGTTAGTAGAGGAGTGACGAAGTGAGTTCTGGGCTAACTCCGCCCAAGGAATGTACCTCGCCCACTCCCCTGGCCGGTCCTGGCAATACGACCTCAGAAACCTGCCCACCTCCTGGTTCACCCTCTCCGCCTGCCCATTACTCTCAGGGTGATAACCGGAGGTCAAACTGACCGAGACCCCCAGCCGCTCCATAAACGCTTTCCAGACCCTGGATGTGAACTGGGAACCTCGATCAGAGACAATGTCCTCCGGCACCCCGTAGTGCCGGTAGACGTGGGTAAATAGGGCCTCCGCAGTCTGCAGGGCCCTAAGTCTACAGACAGGTGCGACCATGGCCGTTGTGGAACGGGGAGGGGCTGTAACTTCCCTCTCGGGAGATGCCTAGGAGCCTTACTCTGGGCGCACACCGAACAGGAAGAGACATAGAACCTCACGTCATTAGCTAAGGTGGGCCACCAGTACTTCCCCCTGAGACTCCGCACTGTCCTCGCCACACCAGGATGACCCGAAGTGGGTAGCGTGTGCGCCCACCGAATCAAAAGATCACGAACACCGAGCGGCACGTACTTGCGACCCACGGGACACCGTGCAGGCGCAGGTTCCAATACTAATGCCCGCTCGATGTCCGCGTCCACCTCCCATACCTCAGGTGCCACCAGCCTAGACGCTGGAATGATGGGAGTTGTGACTGTGATTACTATTATTTGGCCGTGCTGGTCATTTTTGAACATCTTGGCCATGTTCTGTTATAATCTCCACCCGGCACAGCCAGAAAAGGACTGGCCACCCCTCATAGCCTGGTTCCTCTCTAGGTTTCTTCCTAGGTTTTGGCCTTTCTAGGGAGTTTTTCCTAGCCACCGTGCTTCTACACCTACATTGCTTGCTGTTTGGGGTTTCAGGCTGGGTTTCTGTACAGCAGTTTGATATATCAGCTGATATAAGAAGGGCTATATAAATACATTTGATTTGTATTCGTTATCAATACATTCGCAAGAATTTCTAAAAACATGTTCTAAATGTGAAATTATGGGATATTTTGTGTAGATGGCTGATAGAAAAAAATGTATTTAATCAATTTTGAATTCAGGCTGTAACACAACAAAATTTGGAATAAATCAAGGGGTATGAATCTTTATTATTAGTTTTCCTTTAGCATACCAAGACCTCTCAGTTTCCAACCGCAGAGAATTTATCTATCACCTACATGCTTTTATTTTTAACCCCCCCAACCCCCACCATTTTTCTAAGAATGTCATATGCTTATGTTGTATTGAATATTAATATGTATTATGTCATATTAAAGGTGATTAAATAGGCCAGATATAGACTGAATTCGTTATTTAGTCAGTAGTCATGAAGGCTTTATGAGTTGTCTAAATGTTCAGTGGGTTACTTACAACCAAAGAGCTGAATACAGCTTTGCGAAGAGATTTTATGCCTCTGTATTTGATGAGTGACTGCATGAACATGGTGGCCATTTTGAAACGGCAGGAGCTAACATCGTAGCCATAAAGAGGTTGATGTTATATGTAATTGAAAAGATTACAACCAGTCCCTTCCTCTATCGCTGCCACATAATAATCTGTCCTTCTCTTCCTCCCATACCAACTAGAGATTGCCCTGATAGCAGACAATAAAATCCAATTTTCTTAAGTCTTGGTGAAAACACGGGCTAAGTTTCCATAAAATGTCACATGAAAAGGGTAATAAAGTAGGAGATCAAATATTAGCGAGACCTGTGGAGGGTATTACCTTTGGGTATTGATTTATAATCCCAGATTCAAGGGACCTTCAGCTACTGTGGTACAGGTGACTGCAGTCTCACATAGTCAATAATGCATAGTCAAAAGGACTATTGCACCTTAGAACAGAACACAGAATTGAATCGTCCGTATTAGCTAGTACTGCAGCCTTTCTAGCCTAAATGGGGCTATACTCTAACACATGATACTGGTGGTTGGGAGCCACTATAACATTAGCAGCTAATGCTTGATGTTGGTTTCCATTATGGGTGTGGGATGAATGTGGGATAAATGGAGACGTCATCGCATAACTACGTAGCTACAAGGCAGATGATATTACACCACCAGAAAAGGGTAAGGGGAGACCGCTCCCTCCCTCTCTCTCTCTTTCCCAGATCCTGCTCCAGGGGGAGCTAAATTAGCACGTCAGTGTGGGTAAATGTTGACACACTGTACAGCTCTAGAAACTGTCTTGACGGGTACACCAGGGTTTGAGCCAGCCTGACGGACAAGTCTAGCCCAGGGATATCACACACACACACACACACACACACACACACACAGAATGTTTCTATACATGCAAGCACACATGACAACTGGCTGTCATGTATGCATTCATTTACATATCAAAGGATCCCCCCACCTCCATATGCCCAAATGAACACATATGGAAGCAAACATTTTCTACTAGACAGTGCACATGCTGATAGTTTATTGTTTCATCTCAATGTCATTATTTCTCTCTTCAGCTCTTTCTTTGTCTCCTACCCGTTTCTCTTCTCCCCCTCTCACGATCACATACATACACGGTCACAAATACAAACATGCACACATGCACATACAGTACACACACACTTATACAAATAGTGTGCACACACCCGCAGCTTGACTAGTGCCTGCAGTGTGGGGACAAGCAGTCAGCTGTCACCATGGCAACCAGACGCAGTCACCCTCTTGCAGTCTCAGGCATACACACACAAACAAACACACACATATGCGCCGCAGGTGGCGTCCTCAAGACAGGCGGGCAGGATGGGTGTGGGGGTAAGCAATGCCATCCTGCTGCACTTGTCTGCCAGTCAGTCAGCCGATCCCCCCCCCCCATCCATCCAGCCGTCCGTCACTCAAGCCGGTCCTGCCCATGAAATCGTGAGGATTCCCTGTCACTGATTCTCCACAGGAGATTTCAGAGAATCAAATGTGACAGCAAACAAACATTCAAGGTATTGAGCAAACAACCAGTGGAGATGACGAAATGAAAGTCAATGAGGAGATTAAAAGGAATTTAGCCTGTGCCCAACCTCGGGCAGCCAGACTTTGCTTAACCCCAGAGCCAGAGGTTGGGTCTTTGCTATCCCTGCTAATGTGTCAGGCAGATACCCCCACAACCCCATTTCTCCAACACTCTCCCCCCTTCAATTTCCCCCATCCATCTCCCCTCTCACCATCTCACCCGTCTCATTTATCCTCTGCCAGGGGCTGCGTTTGCACATGCGGTTGCCGTGTTTATTGGACAGTTAATTACATTTAATCAGCGGATCCCCGTGTGTGAGGCGTTGCCCCGGGCGGCTGAGGGATGGATGCTGACAGCGGTGGCATGCTCGGGTCATCTGCATTTTCAGATCTGTCTGAGGGGAGGGGCCTAGTCAGACCCCCCCCCCAACCCCCCTCCCCTCTTACCACATCGCACCCCTTCCCTTAACTGCATCCGCCGAGGGTTTGTCACCACAGTGTCACTTTGGTTGGCATGTTATCTCTGTGTTAACTCACGCCGGCCGACAGGCCTCTCTTCTCCATGCTGGTGGTCGGAGAATCACATTGATTGTACGCTTTGGCTTCCGGACATCATGGGAGAGAACGGAAGACAGTGAGGAATGTCAAGGATGAAGGAAGGGAAAATGGAGATTCGAGTTAACACATGTGGAGAGATACATTGTGGATAGATAGATGGATTGGAGAGACAAAGAAACTGTCAGATGAACAGACAGACAGAACATTTTATTTCAGCAAGCAGACAACGCGATGAAGCCAATAGGCCAGAAAAAAAAGAAAATAGCAGATTTAACCATGGGGTAAACACAGAGCACAATCACGCCATTGCTTTTTGTAATCACATCATTGAAAAGCAATCTCTCAAGGTGTTTGTACAGGCTCATGCATTTAAGTGACAACGACACAGTCGACAATGAAGTCCCTGGGTACTCAATGGAAGCTATGTGCAAAGCAGAGAAAAAAAGCATCAGCATCCCAGACATCTTATTACAGCAATGCTCATTGTCCAGGAAATAAAGCCAATAGCTCTCACTAGGTATTTCCATCAGGCCGCTATACTTTGCGAGCTCGTCACCTTAAAACTGAAATCCTTATTGGTGAAACTGCCACATCCGTTTGTGATATTATTACAGCAAAGAAGTTACTGCAAACAACCAACACATTTTATTTTCTTCTCTGGCATCATTGCACGCGCGATAGAAGAGAAGAATATGTACTGCAATTTTTTTATAGGATTGCATGAAGGTCCACACCTCTGCTTTTTCCCCCTTCTGCGGATTCCATCTTTACGGTAATATCCATTTATTCCACTGGATATTTACACAGGCAATTCAGGCTAAGTGACGTGACAAGGGTGTTACATCAGTACTCTTTAAACGAAATTGTAAGGCTCAACTTACTGGTTGAATTGGTGTTTTTGACAACACTCTTGGCTCTAGGTGCCAGCATAACTACCTTAGCGTGTGAAAAGTCCTTCCCAATAAAACTCATCAGCTTTTAATAAAATTATATTGGTTTTACCTATTAGCGTTAAAAGAACCATAAACCCAGTTTACAGCCCGTGTCTTGTAAAAGCTACTGTAGGGTGACCGTAAACAAAGCAGTAAACAACGCTTGTAGACTGGAGCTGTAATGGAGATTGAGATTGTGCATGCATCCATTCATTCTCTTGATGTGCATTTTGTATATAGCTGCCTCAATTACCTTGTACCCCTGCACATCGACTCAGTACTGGTACTCCCTGTATTTTTACTCGTTATTGTTATTGGTCATTCACTGTGTTTTTATAGGTAAGAATTTCACTTTTAGTTAACACCTGCTGTTTACGAAGAAGGTGGCCCAAAAAAATGATTTGATTTGAGTTTTAAAGCCGCAGAAGCAATGGTAGATATCCTGAGGCCTCTCACCTCAAATGTACAGCGGATATATTTCCTATATATCGGAGGATGCATATTCCCCTTATTAGAGGAATAGGCATCAATAACAGCTGTCTGGTAACTATGTGATATTTTACTTTTAATTTCAACTCTCTTCACAATTATCTCTGTCTTTCCTCCTCTTTCCGCCTTCTCTTCCGTTCCTTTCATCTACTTCCTATCCCTCTTGTCATTTCCTGTCCTCTTCTTCCCTCTTTGGCTCAGTCATACCCATCCAACAGGCCTAGCGTAGGGGAAATGTTTGACTTGCCCAGTTCACACTCCAGTTTCAATTATAAGCCGTTCTTCTTCTGAACGAGCCCTCTCTTTTTTAATTAGTTTCTGGGGGAAAACAGTCTGAACGTGAGCTTTGTTCCTGATTTATAAAGCATTTAAGGGTGGAAAAAAACTGAAAAGTCGGGTTAAAGAAAACAAGCTTCATCCACAAAGGCGGTGTCAGGGAGAGAGCGGCCCGTGATTAACTTTCATTTCCTATGCCTTATTATTCCTGCCCCAAATGAAATTTCAGTCGCACAGATAAATCTTTCCCCTGCACCCACAGCGCTACCACCGTCCTGTAATAGCTCACGCGCTGTTATCGGTCTGTGTGTGTGTGTGTGTGTGTGTGTGTGTCAGGAAATAAGGTTGTCAAGCTGCCAGAGGTTTAATATACTGTATATATAGGACGTGGGATGGCTAAACAGTTGATATAAGGAGATCAATAGAATCGCATGAATCAGAGAGAATTTAATCACATTCTCCAGCTGATTTATAGATGGACACAGAGATAAGTAGATATTGATGACCAAGAGCGATTTAGCTGGCCCCATAATTCCATTGAAGTGCAGAGAGAGGATGTCAATTGACTCTCAAGCACCAAGACTCAAGCCTAGAGGCCTACACAACAGCTTGCCCTTGCATTCATATTGGGAGGCCAAGTAATATTGAGTAAAGTGTCAATCAATTAGATGGTAATACCTTAATCCATGCCTATAATTACAAACCTCTTAAGGATCGGACCCTTTTTTTCAATTTTTGCCTAAAATGACATACCCAAATCTAACTGCATGTAGCTCAGGACCTGAAGTAAGGATATGCATATTCTTGATACCATTTGAAAGAAAACACTTTGACGTTTGTGGAAATGTGAAATTAATGTAGGAAAAAATAACATATTAGATCTGGTAAATGATAATACAAAAACATGTTTTTCTTTATTTTTTTATCAGCTTTGAAATGCAAGAGAAAGGCCAATGTATTACTCCAGTTTAGACGCAATTCAGAATTTGGCCACTAGATGGCAGCAGTGTATGTGCAAAGTGGGGCGACAGGTAGCCTAGTGGTTAGATCGTTGGGCCTGTAACCGAAAGGTTGCTAGATTGAATCCCCGAGCTGACAAGGTAACAATCTGTCGTTCTGCCCCTGAACAAGGCAGTTAACCCACTGTTCCTAAGCCGTCATTGTAAATAAGAATTTGTTCTTAACTGACTTGCCTAGTTAAATAAAGGTTAAATAAAAAAATACAAAAATGTTTTAGACTGATCCAATGAACCATTGTATTTCTGTTGAAAATGTTGTATCAAGTCTGCCCAAATGTGCCTAATTGGTTTATTAATACATTTTCAAGTTCATAATTGTGCACTCTCCTCAAACAATAGCATGGTATTATTTCACTGTACTAGCTGCTGTAAATTGGACAGTGCAGTTCGATTAACAAGCATTTAAGCTTTCTGCCCATATCAGATATCAGGTAAGACCCAAGTGCAGGCTGTGTTGAAGTAACAATGTTTATTGCAACAACAGGGGCAGGCAAACGACAGGTCAAGGCAGGCAGGGGTCGATAATCCAGAGTAGTGGGGCCAAGGTACTGGACGGCACGCAGGCCCAGGGTCAGGTCCGGCAGAGGTTGGTAATCCATAGTAGGGGCAAAGGCACCAGATGGCAGGCAGGCTCAGAGTCAGGACAGGCAAGGGTCAAAACCAGGACGAGAAAAAGAGACAGAGTAAAAGCAGGAGCTGAGCCAAAACGCTGGTTGACTTGAACAAACAAGACGAACTGGCACAGACAGACAGAAAACACAGGGAATAAGGGGGGGAAGATGGAGACAACCACAAGTGAAACAGATCAGGGCGTGACACAGATATGTCTATGTCCTGGGAAATGTTCATGTTTCTTACAACCTAATGCTAATCACATTAGCAGAACCGTCTCGCGGGGGGTGGGGGGGGCATCGATCCTGTAGAGGTTAAATAGATATCATTTTGAGAAAGTGGTGATGTGTTACTTTCCTTTTCCCTTCTCCTGTCTAGGCCTTATCTACTGTATATCTTCCTGTTCGTTCTTTATAACATGTCTTTAGATTTGGAATGGAGCCTATTGGGAAGCTAAAAACAGGGTTTCAAAACAGACAGTCAATTCACCTTACCTGTCAATCAAGGGCCCTCTTGTGGGCTGGAAGACTAAATTAAAAAAGCCCTTGAGTCCACCATTTAATTCTCTTTTATGCATCTGTCATCATCTCATCAACAGACATGAAACATGGACCCCTAAGAGAGACAGCTTGAGGATCCCACCGCTGCCTCCAAAGTGTACGCATTGACCTCGATTACGACGTAAATAAACGACTCTCGCTCCGAGGGAGCCACTTCTATTCTGTTCCACTCACCCTCCCATCCCTCCATCCGTGGGCCATCCCTCTGTTCCTCATTAGAAAGTGCATTGAGAATGTCACACCAATTTAGAGAGTTCTCATCTGACATACGCCATGTTGTTTTTTTAATGGCGCAACTGTATAAGTTTTACGTGCCAACCCATCAGGCTCTTCTCAGGCCCCTTGAAGGGGGAGAGGAGCCAGAATCTCTGACCTGCTGTCGTCCCCCATTGTTAATTAGACCTATTCACCAGCCAGCTGTTTATAATAAAATTTATATGGAGTGGTGAATGGCTCAGATAAAAATAACAGATACATCAGCAGGCGCGTAGGAGCGTTACAATGAGCATGTGGTGTAAAATACACAAAAACATAAAAAGCTCATTAAGGAAGACAATAAAGAAAGAAGTCGAAAGCCCTGAGGGCTTGCCACCATCTTGAACTGAGCCCTGGAAGGACCTCACCCGCCTTTCTCCCCCTTCTCACTCTCCCCCCTCTCTATCTATCTCTCTCACTCCCTCATGTTTGCTTTTGAAAGACTATCAATTTGTACCCTCTCTGTTTTTTTCCTCTGTGCTCTTCTGTTGCCATGCAGTATCCGACTGCTGGAAGCTGAATCTCAGGAGAGGAAAGGGGGGTAGATGGAACAAGCTTGTCTCCTGTAGTGTTCTGGCACACTGCCTTGACCAATGGAACCAGCTGTGGTGAGGAGACAACAGCCTAACAAACAACACACACACGCACACAAACACACAGTCCTGCAATGTAGAAGATGTTTAATACGGCTCAGAGCTATTTAAAATACACGTAATTAAGTAAAATGCAAAGCAGATCATTAGTTGAAAGCTGTTTGCTCCCTGATGGGCCAGTGGTGGCTATGAAGTCACAGGAACAAAAGGCAGCCTGGACCAAGTGGAGACCGGCAAGATGGCTGGCAAACATGGCCTCCATGTCAGGATAAATGGTCAGACTCCTGCATTGCGCTTTCATCTCACTATATATTTTTTACATCACCATATTTTACAACTTTGAAGGCCAAACAATTCAATTATAGTGAGTGAATTTGAGCAGCATGTAAGCTGACTTCATAGCACTCCAACAGAACAGGGGCACAGCACAGCTTCAAAAGTAAATATCAAAGGACTGCCAGGAGTCTAATTGCCATCTTTACCCATGAGGTCTATTCCCATTTGGGTCCACTTTTATTTGAAGCTCAAAGTACTACAAGAGAGATGATGTATTTGGCATTGCAAAGTGGACTCACTGAAGTTAAATTAGTTGTATGTTATTTATGCGAAATATGATGCACTTTGGCTCATTGACACAGCTTGCTTGACAATTTAGTCAACTTTGAACATATTCAGCATTTGAATGAATCGACGCCAATGGGAGACAAGCTGAAAACCAGGCACTTGTTTATTAGGACACACAATGGAAATGGGTATGCAACTAAAACAAAAATGAATATAGTCCCTCCATTTTTTTGTCCGTTTTTTTTTGTTTGGTTCCAAATGAACATAACCCTCGACTGCCAACATAACCATGGTTTCTCAAGGACAGAGAGGTGACGTGGCTGCAGAGGATTGAGGATGCGACTCAGAATGGGCGATAGTTCCAGCTCAGTTCCAGCTGAGGTAATGCTCACTGAGGTAAATCAGACCACCCCTTTAACTGCTTGAAGGCCTCTCCCATGTCAGCCCTTAATTAACTATTGACCGGGCCACTAACGGAAACCAAGCAGCAGGAGATTAAAAACAAAAAAGCCAAACTAAAGGCTAATGGCCCGAGAATCTGATACATCCCTTTAAGGCCCTTTTCACGGCTCTGATCGGAGCTCCGTTTCAAATCCGCCCTTGGATGGGCCGGCCGGAAGCCGCTGCTAGGACTTCAATGCTCTCAATATCTATCGAGCTGTTTGATCCGGCCCTGACAACAATGGCCGCCACACACACTCCCTCCAGCGCAAAGCCTGTCTGGTGTCTTGTGCTTTGTGTGTGCGTGTGCTTTGTGTGTGTGTGTGTGATGCTGGCTAGGGAAAACAAAGCCACAGACAGAGGAAGCAATGGTGGTAGCCTCATCAGTAGGCCAGTCGATGCAGGGGCATGTATTGTTGGCATCATTAGCACCAGGGCACAGGGAGCCAGCTCAACTCCCATAACACACACTTCTACTGGGACACGGACGCTGCCCACTGACTGACAAGGGCTAGTATTTAAAGTACACCCTCCCACACACACTTAAAAGCAGATACATAAAAGGTAGTAGAACTGGAAAGACACAGACACACACACAGTGAATGTAAAATAAGGAGAAAGATGCCGATACATTTCCAAGCTTAACATTGCAACTGTATACAATGGAACTGATGAGCCGCCTCAATCTTTCTAATCTCTCTCTCTCTCTCTTTTCCATGCTCCCTCTCTTCACCCCTCTAGCAACTCTCCCCTCTGTCTGTCTATGTCCTTTCCTTTGTGCGATGGTAATTGCAGTTGTCTGACTGAGCCAAACGCCCACCCTGGGAATGCCAAGTCGCCCGCCGTGTGGTCGACATGTCACGTGACCACCGCGCTCTGCCCTCCTTTATGACCACAATTAGCAGCTAGGTAGGCTGTCAAACTGCAAATTAGCATTTTAACGTTAGCATTTAATTAATATTTTAATGTTATCGCCCACTCCCTTCCTCTCGTCCACGCACGGTGTGGAGTGACTGCTTAGACAGCATGTCAATCTAGGCCTGGGCAAACTTTGTATTTTACATCTGTTATTCAATAAAAGTGCTTTAATCTCGAAGACAATTGTCAAGTGGCCTAATTCTGACGCTGAGAGAAATTTGGTACATCGATTTACTTTTGTTTTGTATGCACTTATGTAGACTACGAGGTGGACAAAGAGAGAGGACAAAACATTTTGTAATAGAAAAGGAAAAGAATAACAGTCTATCTCTATCGTGGAGTAAAATAGTCATTGTGGCCTTGATATTTTGTGGGTTTATCCAAGAGGAACAACTGTGAAAGATCTAATCGTTTTCCATCCTGGAGAAAAGATGCCAGAAAAGCCCAAAACTAGACAGAGGGACAGACAGAGAGAGAGGTAGGGGGAGAGAGAGGGGGAAAATAGACCGGGCAGGTCTGGCTGAGCGAGCAAGCTAATTAATTAACAAAAAAAAAAAACGATAAAAATGTAAATTGCAATTTGCAAACATAGGCACCTAATTAACCCTTTACATGTGTAGGAATTGGCCTATATGGATAGGGCTAGATTGAAATGTTTCTTACAGAAGAAATAGGAAATGCATACACAATTTAAAGGGAATTGTTTGGTGATTATGGGAAAATGATTAGACAACATGATGTTAACATTTCACCTGACACAAGACTGATTCCAAATATAACACTGTTGATTTTATGTGCATTTTACATTTACTGTACTTATCGCTGCATTTCTTCATAACTAAATCTGAAAATACTCTGGATACATTCAGAAACATGATAAGAATGTTCCTGGCAAAGGACAAGGGTTGACAGAGGACTAACTGGTGTCTCCAAAGTGGGCACAGTTCCTAAGTAATTTCAATGCACTTTTATGACATAGCAGAGTCTTCAACTATAAAGGTGCTTTTTGAGCTCTCCTAGCTGTGCCGTTGAGGAACTAGCGCAAGCACACTTGTAGTTGTTTTGAACACAACCTTGCATCCCCGCCGTCACACAATTACTATTGTTGTTTACGCAATCCAAAAACGGCCCATTAGAAATCGCAATCTGGGTCAGGTGGGCATCATTTGAAAGCTTGTTCTATTGCCAACATGACTAGCTAAGTTATAAAATACGATTTTACAGTGTTTGGAAATTAATTTGTTAAAAACGGTTTTGTTTTTCTCTCTGAGTCAACTACTCACCACATTTTATGCACTGCAGTGCTAGCTAGCTGTAGCTTATGCTTTCAGAACTAGATTCGTTCTCTGATACTTTGATTGAATGGACAACATGTCAGTTCATGCTGCAAGAGCTCTGATAGTTTAGAGGATGTCCTACGGAATTTGTCATAATTACTGTGTAAGTCTGTGGAAGAGGGTGAGAACCACGAGCCTCCAAGGTTTTGTATTGAAGTCAATGTATCAAGAAGAGGACGGAAACTAGCTGTCCTCTGGCTACATCATGGTGCTACCCTACAGAGTTCTGTTGAGGCCACTGTAGACCTTCATTGCAAAACAGTGGGTTTTAATAAATTATTTGGTGACGTGAATATACACTATATATACAAAGTATGTGGACACCCCTTCAAATTTGGTTATTTCAGCCACACTCGTTGCTGACAAAAAATATTGTGCACACAGTCATGCAATATCCAAAGACAAACATCGGCAGTAGAATAGCCTTACTGAAGAGCTCAGTGAGAATGCAAAGAGTGAGCAAAGCTGTCATCAAAGTAAACGGTGGCTACTTTGAAGAATCTAAAATATATTTCGATTTTTTTAACACTTTTTCGGTTACTACATGATTCCATTTGTGTTATTGCATAGTTTTGATGTCTTCACTATTATTCTACATTCTAGAAAATAGTAAAATATAAAGATAAACCCTTGAATGAGTAGGTGTTCTAAAACTTTTGACCGGTAGTGTATACTAAATATATGTGTGAAATTTGTTTTGATTTAAAATGGACCATTATTATGCACCTGTCTCAAAATAGGGGCAGCTGGAAAGAAATACATGTAATCTATGCACTTAAATAGCGAATGGTTCATTTTCATGCCAGCCAGGTAGGCTATACTACTGTTTTAAAGAGAAGGAATATGCTTAATATTAGGAAAGTTTGGAAACAAATATAGTAGGCCTAGAAAGCTGATGTGATTCAAATCAAATCAAATGTTATTTGTCACATGTGCCGAAAACAAAAGATTCACCTTACAGTGAAATGCTTACTTACAAGCCCTAACCAACAATGTAGTTAAAAAAAATAAATACCTACAAAAAAAGAAGAATAAGAAATAAAAGTAACAAATAATTAAAGCGCAGCAGTAAAATAACAATAGCGAGGCTATATACATGGGGTACCGGTACAGAGTCAATGTGCGGGGGCACCGGTTAGTCGAGGTAATGGTAATTGAGGTAATATGTACATGTAGGTAGAGTTATTAAAGTGACTATGCATAGATAATAACAGAGCGTAGCAGCAGTGTAAAAGAGGAGGGGCAATGCAAATAATCTGGGTAGACATTTGATTAGATGTTCAGGAGTCTTATGGTTTGGGGTTAGAAGCTGTTTAGAAGCCTCTTGGACCTAGACTTGGCACTCCGGTACCGCTTGCCATGCGGTAGCAGAGAGAACAGTCTATGACTAGGGTGGCTGGAGTCTTTGACAATTTTTAGGGCCTTCCTCTGACACTGCCTGTTATAGAGGTCCTGGATGGCAGGAAGCTTGGCCCCAGTGATGTACTGAGCCGTACGCACTAACCTCTGTAGTGCCTTGCAGTCGGAGGTGGAGCAGTTGCCATACCAGACAGTGATGCAACCAGTCAGGATGCTCTCGATGGTGCAGCTGTTGAACCTTTTGAGGATCTGAGGACCAATGGCAAATATTTTCAGTCTCTAATGACCAACAGCCGTATCAGAGCTTGGAGAAGCCTAATTTCCGTGACTAAACGGTCACGTGGAATTTGAATGCCGTCATGACTCGTGACCGCCGTGGTGGCAGTAATACGGTCACCGTAACAGCCCTAGTCAGGAATGTGTTTCATAAGACACTCGTTCTACAATGCCTTGCTATGAAGGTAGCTTGCAACTTAGTTTTAACATTTCATCACGTCATGTAAATACATGTTGCTGTGGAAACTATATCATCTACTGTGAGGTGAATGCCCGCAGTCTCCAGTCAGCTCAGCTGTCCTACAACACAATGTTCTATAACTGGCTGGTCTTGTCTCGTCTCTGCTTATGTCTGCTGTTAAATCTTTGCCAGGAGACAAATTCCAGAACTAATATCCCTACAAGTGTAGGCTACATGTGGACATTGCACAAACATCACCCAGTTTGAGTTTAGATACATCAAGGAAAATGTGTTGGTGTTACAAAGACAAAACATTTTCAGCTGTAAATATCAATTGTACTTCAAAATCAGTAATATGTAGACACAAATGCAGCTGTCTAACCAGAACTAGAATGGCATTTCTATGGTCTATTTACCCAAATCTAAAGATGTGGCTGTCTAACACACTGACATTCAGATGTGAGATGAAGGAGGATGGCGCTCTTCTCATACTGAGTAGCCTACAGAGTAAAATGAGAAGAATGCAATTGCTGAATTTATGTTGATATTCCAAAGTGTTTTGGTAACTTTCAAGTGTAACAATTCCATGTAGAATCAACCATCCTTCACATAATACTGTAGAATCAGTGCTCTGCAAATATTACACTTGTCTTTCATCTTTTATTGTCATTCACAGCCAATACAGATACTGTACCTATTAACATTTTGTCTGGTGGTGCCGGGGCTACCTTGCCAAACATGTCAGTCGTACCTTCCTGTATGGTGTCACATATCCGCGCCCCATTGATAGGATCATTTGATTCAAAAATAACAAAAGACGATCAAAAAAAGTAATAGGTATGTCTTGTATAATTGTAACGCTTCAAGGTCTTTCTCAATTCAGAAATCAGTATCAACCTGTCTTTCAGTCAGAAAACTCCATGACCAAAGCCCCTCTCCTGTCCTCCATCTGTAGAAAAACAAGGTATAGTTGATGAATGACAGAACTATTTCACAAAGTCAAATTCCTGCTCATGCAAATGTATTTGGTGATTCTGATATTACAAAAAACTGATTTCATGTCTTATTACACACAATAATTCTCCAAAAGTGTTCTTCAGCTGTCCCCAAAGGAGAACCCTTTTTGGTTCCAGGTGAAACCCTTATTGGTTCCTGGTAAAAACCCTTTTAGGTTCTGCTGAAAGGGTTCTACTTGGAACCAAAAGGGTTCTACCTGCAACCAAAAAGGATTATCCTATGGCAACACCCAAATAACTATTTTAAGGTTCTAGATAGCACTTTTTTTCTAAGATTGTAGTAATCACCTTTTGTCCCTTCTGAGGTGTTTGCCAGCACCAGTAGATCAGTTCCAGGACCTGTCATGCCAAATAATGTCCCCCAGGCAAATAGTATCCCCCTCTACGTCACAATGAGATTCGATGAGTTCTAACTTCTGTTGCTAGTGCTGTTGCAAGAACTTGCTACATTCTGACCAGATCTCCACTGGGATTCTCTGTCTCTAACCCTATTACAGGGGCCGAGTCACTGGCTTACTGGTGCTCTTCCATGCCGTCCCTAGGAGGGGTGCGTCACTTGAGTGGGTTGAGTCACTGACGTGGTCATCCTGTCTGGGTTGGCGCCCCCCTTGGGTTGTGCCGTGGCAGAGAGCTTTGTGGGCTATACTCGGCCTTGTCTCAGCATGGTAAGTTGGTGGTTGAATGTATCCCTCTAGTGGTGTGGGGGCTGTGCTTTGGCAAAGTGGGTGGGGTTATATCCTCTCTGTTTGGCCCTGTCTGGGGAATCATTGGATGGGGCCACAGTGTCTCCTGACCCCTCCTGTCTCAGCCTCCAGTATTTATGCTGCAGTAGTTTGTGTCAGGGGGCTAGGGTCAGTCTGTTATATCTGGAGTATTTCTCCAGTGTCCTGTGTGAATTTAAGTGTGCTCTCTTTAATTCTCTCTTTCTTTCACTCTCTCTCTCAGGGGACCTGAGCCCTAGGACCATGCCTCAGGACTACCTGGCATGATGACTCCTTGCTGTCCCCAGTCCATCTGGCCGTGCTGCTGCTCCAGTTTCAACTGTTCTGCCTGCAGCTATGGAACCCTGACCTGTTCACCGGAAGTGCTACCTGTCCCAGACCTGCTGTTTTCAACTCGAGACAGCAGGAGCGGTAGAGATACTCTCAATGATCGGCTATGAAAAGCCAACTGATATTTACTCCTGAGGTGTTGACCTGTTGCACCCTTGACAACCACTGTGATTATTATTATTTGACCATGTTGGTCATTTATGAACATTTGAACATCTTGGCCATGTTCTGTTATAATCTCCACCCAGCACAGCCAGAAGAGAACTGGCCACCCCTCATAGCCTGGTTCCTTTCTAGGTTTCTTCCTAGGTTTTGGCCTTTCTAGGGAGTTTTTCCTAGCCACCGTGCTTCTACACCTGCATTGCTTGCTGTTTGGGGTTTTAGGCTGGGTTTCTGTACAGCACTTTGAGATATAAGGCTGATGTAAGAAGGGCTATATAAATACATTTGATTTGATTTGATGATTACGTAATGAACCGATGTGTCCGACGCTATGCTGGTTGCGTGGTTACCTCGTAGCGGTCGCGAAGGAAGGAGGACGCCGGAAGTTCTAGTTCTATTTCAGCTCAGAAGCGCTCGCTCAGTCCGCGCAAAATGATTACCTCAGAATTGCTCTCCAAGGAGGGTGTTTTTGACGGTGACAACCTGCTGCTTCAGAGGACCGAAAAGACTGGAAAGAAAACACTATTTCGTTATCATATATTTGTATTTATATAAGAAAGTATTGTTAAATAGGAATAAAGAATTTAAGCATTTTTTTGATTGATGTTATATTGTCACTGCTAGCTAACATTATTTATGTATATCAGCCAGACAGCTTTATTTAGCTAACGTTATCTAAGTTAGCTAGCTAACGTTTAGTGTTATTATAGCTGCTTTTTGTTTGCATGTAGCTTGCACTTCAATGGCATCCCTCGAGGAGATGTTATTGTATTTTTCCAACCAGGCGAAGTACTATGAAGACACACTGATCTCGACAAGAGGCGCAACATTCATAGGGGGCAGAGAAATGCACAATTCAGGGTAACGTTAAGCAGTTAATTTCTATTACTGTTACTGTTAGATAACTGGAAGGATGTATGTACAACCATTTAGGTCATCAACAGTACATGTCGCTAGCTATACATTTAGTTATATGTCTCTCAAATTGAGGTATCTAGCTATAAGTAACCCTAATCAATCAAATGAATAGGTGTAAGCAATTATGGTAACTCCAACTGCCTTTAACTAGGTGTCTTCGCTAGACAGAGAGAGACCCATAGTGAAATTATGATTTCGATGAATGTCATATTGAGCACAGTGTTTCAATTTGTCACTTTGTGCTTACAGGTCAGTACTTGTCTAGCCTGCCAGAAGTTTAAGAGGGTGAAGACTGTGGCGCCGAAGTTGAAGCCCATCAAAATTGTTTCACCATGGCACATGATCAGTAAGTGTGTCACAATTCAAATTTTGCATTGATAAGTTGTTTTTTAAATGGTTGCTTTATTTGACCACAGCAGAGTTCAATATGATCAAATGTTTGTGTCGGTATCCATATTTGCTATTGCAAGCAGTCTTACTCTCTGCAGAGATGAGGAACCCTCCATGGCATGATACCATCAGAAATCCATGAGAAAACATATTTTCTCTTGTTTTCAGGCTGGGCACTTGGCACCATTTTCCAATCCCGATTCCAGTCCCTGTTCTGGGTCCATTCTCCCAAGATGTCCACACCCTACACAACAGAGGTCAGCGTCCACTGCTTCTGTCAGGAGATACGTGAGTGAAGGTAAGGAGATGGCCCGGTGCAGGCGATGCGGCAAGCATTTTCATGTGTCTTGTTTGTCTCATGTAGTCATTGTGTGTGAATTTGTCTGTCCATCGTGTCCATCGTCCATCATCTGTTTTGTCTGATGTTTTGCCCACCCTTGTTTTCACTGCTTGGCCGTTCCCCCATCTCAAGACGGTAGGTATTTTACGACAAAGCGTGCAAAAACAGTCACAAAACATCAATGTTCAACAATTCAAACAAGCTTCGTGAAAATAACACGGAAATAACGAATGCCAGCCTGGCGTGTTACAAAACGTAACACACAAACAATATCACACAAAGACATGAGGGGGAACAGAGGAATAAATACATGCAGTGTGATTGGGAAATGTAAACCAGGTGTGTAAAACAAGACAATACAAATAGATAAATGGAGCGGCGATGGCTAGAAAGCCGGTGACGTCGACCGCCGAACGAACAAGGAGAGGAGCCGAGTTCGTCGGAAGTCGTGACAGCCAAGATGGTTTTCACAGCTGTTTCATAAGGTGTTCATTATTGTAAATTGTAAGGTATCCTTTGATGGTATTTGTTACAGATTATTCATTGTTGTATGCTAGGACCTATGATACATATAAACTCAGCAAAGACCCTGTCTTTCGAAGATAATTCGTAAAAATCCAAATAACTTCACAGATCTTCATTGTAAAGGGTTTAAACACTGTTTCCCATGCTTGTTCAATGAACCATGAACAATTACTGAACAAGCACCTGTGGAACGGTCGTTAAGACACTAACAGCTTGCAGACGGTAGGCAATTAAGGTCACAGTTATGAAAACTTAGGACACTATAAAGAGGCCTTTCTACTGACTCTGAAAAACACCAAAAGAAAGACGCCCAGGGCGTCATCATGCTCATCTGCGTGAACGTGCCTTAGGCATGCTGCAAGGAGGCATGAGAACTGCAGATGTGGCCAGGGCAATAAATTGCAACGTCCGTACTGTGAAACGCCTAAGACAGCGGATGGTTCTCGCAGGTCGGACAGAATGGCAACAACAACTGCCCGAGTTACACCAGAATTGCACAATCCCTCCATCAGTGCTCAGACTGTCCGCAATAGGCTGAGAGAGGCTGGACTGAGGGCTTGTAGGCCTGTTGTAAGGCAGGTCCTCACCAGACATCACCGGTAACAACGTCACCTATGGGCACAAACCCACCGTCGTTGGACCAGCAAAAAGTGCTCTTCACTGACGAGTCACGGTTTTGTCTCACCAGGGGTGATGATCGGATTAGCGTTTATCGTCGAAAGAATGAGCGTTACACCGAGGCCTTTACTCTGGAGCGGGATCGATTTGGAGGTGGAGGGTCCGTCATGGTCTGGGAGCAGTGTATCACACCATCATTGGACTGAGCTTGTTGTCATTGCTGGCAATCTCAACGCTGTGCGTAACATGGAAGACATCCTCCTCCCTCATGTGGTACCCTTCCTGCAGGCTCATCCTGACATGACCCTGCCATAGTGCTCATTCTGTGCGTGATTTCCTGCAAGACAGGAATGTCAGTGTTCTGCCATGGCCAGCGAAGAGCCTGGATCTCAATCCCATTGAGCACGTCTGGGACCTGTTGGATCGGAGGGTGAGGGCTAGGGCCATTCCCCCCAGAAATGTCCGGGATCTTGCAGGTGCCTTGGTGGAAGAGTGGGGTAACATCTCACAGCAAGAACTGGCACATCTGGTGCAGTCCATGAGGAGGAGATGCACTGCAGTACTTAACCTCTTACATCTAGACGTTCCGCTAGCCTGAACACCTGCTCCAATATCCAATGATGGGCGTGGCGCGAAATATAAACTCCTCTAAAATCCGAAAACTTCAATTTTTCAAACATATGACTATTTCACAGCATTTTAAAGACAAGACTCTCCTTTATCTAACCACACTGTCCGATTTCAAAAAGGCTTTACAGCGAAAGCAAAACATTAGATTATGTCAGCAGAGTACCCAGCCAGAAATAATCAGACACCCATTTTTCAAGCTAGCATATAATCTCACAAAAAACAAAACCACAGCTAAATGCAGCACTAACCTTTGATGATCTTCATCAGATGACACACCTAGGACATTATGTTATACAATACATGCATGTTTTGTTCAATCAAGTTCATATTTATATCAAAAACCAGCTTTTTACATTAACATGTGATGTTCAGAACTAGCATACCCCCCGCAAACCTCCGGTGAATTTACTAAATTACTCCCGATAAACGTTCACAAAAAACGTAATTATTTTAAGAATTATAGATACAGAACTCCTTTGTGCAATCGAGGTGTCCGATTTTAAAATAGCTTTTCGGTGAAAGCACATTTTGCAATATTCTGAGTACATAGCCCGGCATCACAGGGCTAGCTATTTAGACACCCAGCAAGTTTAGCCTTCACCAAAGTCAGATTTATTATTAGAAAAATGTTATTACCTTTGCTGTCTTCGTCAGAATGCACTCCCAGGACTTCTACTTCAATAACAAATGTTGGTTTGGTTCAAAATAATCCATCGTTATATCCAAATAGCAGCGTTTCGTTCGTGCGTTCAAGACACTATCCGAAGTGTAAATAAGGGTCACGAGCATGGCGCAATTCGTGACAAAAGATTTCTAAATATTCCATTACCGTACTTCGAAGCATGTTAACCGCTGTTTAAAATCAATTTTTATGCCATTTTTCTCGTAAAAAAGCGATAATATTCCGACCGGGAATCTGCGTTTAGGTAAACAGACAAAAGAAAACAAAGCATGGGGTCGACGCGGGCACGAGCCTGAGTCTCACAGTACTGTAACCAGCCACTACCCAAACGCGCTACTTTTTTTCAGCCAGAGCCTGCAAAGCCACGATTCAGCTTTTTGCCGCCTTCTGAGAGCCCATGGGAGCCGTAGGAAGTGTCACGTAACAGCAGAGATCCTCTGTAATGGATAGAGATAATCAAGAAGGGCAAGAAATTGTCAGACAGGGCACTTCCTGCATGGAATCTTCTCAGGTTTTGGCCTGCCAAATGAGTTCTGTTATACTCACAGACACCATTCAAACAGTTTTAGAAACTTTGGAGTGTTTTCTATCCAAAGCTAATAATTATATGCATATTCTAGTTTCTGGGCAGGAGTAATAATCAGATTAAATCGGGTACGTTTTTTATCCGGCTGTGAAAATACTGCCCCCTAGCCATAACAGGTTAATGCAGCTGGTGGCCACACCAGATACTGACTGTTACTTTTGATTTTGACCACCTGGGCCATTCCCTGTGTCCCTTCCCTTTGTTCAGGGACACATTATTCAATTTCTGTTAGTCACATGTCTGTGGAACTTGTTCAGTTTATGTCTCAGTTGTTCAGTCTTGTTATGTTCATACAAATATTTACACATGTTAAGTGTGCTGAAAATAAACGCAGTTGACAGTGAGAGGACATTTCTTTTTTTGCTGAGTTTACATGGTTGAACATGGTTGACTTATGATTCACAGCTAATTCACAAGGGAAATGCGCCAGCATGGCACTGACTGCTTGGTATTACTTACCCTGGCCCAGGAGTAGTCCATTGCGACACCATGGATGGGGATCACCTCCTTACAACATACAAGACACAAACACACACAGCACTGATTGCGTTCTCAATGGTGGTTACGTCCTCTATTACTCTGAAACAGGACCGGTGTCTGGCCACTGCCTCATTATCTGGTGGTGATCTGCCGTCATTATTTTTGCGATAGAAAATTCACACTAATGATGTTGCTTGCAGGCATCTTTTTTGGGGTTATCTGAAGCCCTATAATGCAAGATAGCTAGTAAGCTTGATTCGTTTTTCAAAGCCGTCCACTTCATTCCTCTCCCCAAGCTACCCTCTGCCAAAGAGATGGCACAGCTCATGGTGCAACACGGCCTCCTGGATCCATGGTCTCCGACTGGGGTCCTCAGTTCTCCTCCAGGTTCTGGAAGGCTTTCTGCATACTCATTGGGTCGTTGGCCAGCCTGTCCTCCGGGTTCCACCCCCAGTCCAACGGCCAGTCGGAGCGAGCCAATCAAGACCTGGAGACGACTCTTCGGTGCCTGGTCTCCACCTACCCCAGCAACTAGTGTGGGTCGAATTCACTCGCAACACCATTCCTTGCTCTCCCATGGGTCTCTCGCCCTTTGAGTGTTCCCCAGGTTATCAGCCCCCGCTCTTCCCTTAGCAGGAGGAAGAGGTCGGCATACCTTCAGCCCAGATGTTTGTCCGCCGCTGTCATCGTACCTGGAAGAGAGCACGGTCGGCCATTCTAGAGACCACCTTCAGGTATCGACGACAAGCGGACCGCCATTGAACCCCAGCTCCCCGGTATCATCTCGGGCAGAGCGTATGGCTGTCCACCCGGGATCTGTCCCTCCGGGTGGAGTCCCGTAAACTTTCCCCCCGTTTTATCGGCCCTTTCCCCATCTCCAAGTTCATTAGCCCCTCTGCTGCTCGTCTTCTGTTGCCCCGTACCCTCCGTATACATCCCACTTTTCATGCGTCTAGAATCAAACCCATGTCTCACAGCCCTTTGTCTCCAAACCTTTGTTACTTCGACACTGTCTGCATCTGGGTCTTCCCTAAAACGTGATACTCTCTTTCACATGTCGTTCACCAAACCTGTGCTTTATACAATGTAGATTTGTTTATTTCTTGATACATTTGAAACAAGGTCTAGTTGCGGCCGCAACCGGACTAGATTGTGAACAACTCTTGGCAGAATGCATTGCTTGAATGCCGGTGATAAGCAATGTTGTTCGCGAACTACAGCCCCCAAAACAAAGTTTGAGTTTGTTGAACAGAGGCTGTGTATATTTTGGTTTTACAAAGTGGTGTCCATCATAACGTTCAATAATCAATTAATTGCATTCATTCATTCTTGCACAACGCGATCAATTATCAGTTCTATTATATTTATTCTCTATGCTTATATTCTATTTCCCTACGCGCATATGGCATACAGTTTGCTGGTCAGAGCACGTCACTGGAGTTGCTGAGCTGGAGGAGCGTCTATTAATCCTGCTATAGGACTCATTGCGGCCAACACTGGCAGGTCAAGCGAATGACTAAAATGAACGAGTCACTCATAAAAACAAATCATGACTCTCGAATCAGTAAAAAGAGTCGTTCGAACTGCACATCACTAGAAGGCTGGGGATTTTTTTACTTTTACTGAACTAATTAACAATAATCACCACTGCCCTACACAAACATAAGAGAAAAAGCCCTCGCCTCTTTCTTTCCATAAAGTTGATGTGCGTGATTCCTTGCGAGAAGGCAGCCGAGGGAGTTTTGTGAGGCAGATGTGGCTTAGCATAAATTCTCATCTGTTGAGTTTGTTTTCCTCCATCCTTGCCCACTCTCCTCTATGGAATCTGAATACTCCACTAACAATACAAGGTTTTCCTGTAAGGACACGAACTGAATTTCACTTAGAGAAGGAAGATGCCTCATTGTGGCGCCGAGGGCCCAGAATTAGCTCGTAAGGAAGATGCTGGTTAGACAAATTTACAAACAACTATTAATGCCCCCCCCCCGACACATTGCAGTTTGCTGTCTTTGATGCCCTGTTAAAGTTTTATTAGGAAAAAAACTGGGGAATGGCACTGTCTTCCGGTGGCATGAGTTACAGCCGGCCGTAAAACAAAGGTGAAAAGGGCAATAAATTGTGCCCAACTGCACTAGGTTGGAATAACAAGTACTGGTGGCTTGCTAGGGCCATGTCACAGCAGCACCTCTGTGACCCAGCTACAGTACAAGCCTTTCACTGCAGATTGGCCTCTGACTGCTACTGAGAGACATGGAGCTGTGAAATGCAAGAAGGCTATTCGCATCATCAAGCGTTGAGGATATAATCAGATACTGTGCAGTTTACTTAGTATTGTGTAGCAGTGAGGCTCAAGTACCATGGATGGGCTCTTTGGCCGTGGACAATGTTTTGCAACTATTCAAATGTGTGACTTACATACTAAACATACAGCTCAACAACCCAATGGCACGGAGGTTGAATAAAGGGAAATAAACCTATCAACGTCGAACACAAACTCAGAACACATCAATACACATTTTAGCAGATATAAATGCCTCCCATAAATGTGGACTAAAATGATATGTGGGGGGTAATAAATGCGCTAGTTTAATGGCTTGGTGCATCCGGGGGCATTTTGTTCCCTTCATAAGCGTCGTTAATGGATGTCTCCATGTGGTGCATATTTTGATGTCAGTTTCCCTTATCATTTGCTGCAACTCCACAAACTACCCTGTTCCTCTCCCTGCTTCTTTTGTTTCTTGAGATTTCCAATTTGTTTCACAGAGGTTTTAAAAAATTCATTAGCATTTGCACAAAACACTTCTGGGAGCCTCAAATTGATTTCTTATTAATAGGTTGTTTGTAGAGATAAATTATTTTTGCACTTAGGCAATGAAAACGTAGCGAGACAGAGCTCGGGAAAAAATATCCCTGGGTCCTAAGCTTGTACCGCTAGAGAGGAAAATGTAAATATGTTGTTTTCGCTTGATACGTTAATACAGTTAATATTTGCACATTGAAAGGTATTAACTCCTACTTTTTATATCAGGGTTGCTCATAATGTCATAGCCATCTCTCCAGAGTCTCAGTTGTATAACAAATTTATGTGATGTGCTTGACTAGTGTATGATAGTGCAATGTCAATCAAGCCTTTAGCACCTGAGACAAAGTGCCATACATGTTTATGATGTGAAATAAAAGGGGATGAATAAGCCGTGCCCTTAGTCGAGAGACGTATTATCAATACCATGTTTACTGAGCTGTCAGGTGCTAATATATATCATATAATCCTCTTTTATTACTGAGTATTTATCAGACTCAACACATTAAACTGTACTTTTATGTGTCTTAGTAAATACAGAGGATATTCTTTAAACTCTACGACTAATATTAAGTGTCTTGTTTACACATTTTGAGAAAGCTGCCGAATTTACTTCCCGTACCACTGGAATTTACACTATATATACAAAAGTATGTGGACACCCACTCAAATTAGTGAATTCGGCTATTTCAGCCACACCCGTTGCTCACAGGTGTATAAAATCGAGCACACCGTCACGCAATCTCCATAGACAAACATTGGCAGTAGAATGGCCTTACTGAAGAGCTCACTGACTTTCAACGTGGCAACGTCATAGGATGCCACCTTTCCAACAAGTCAATTCATCAAATTTCTGCCCTGCTAGCGCTGCCCCAGTTTAGAAGCAACAACGGCTCAGCCACAAAGTGGTAGGCCACACAAGCTTACAGAATGAGACTTCCGAATGCTGAAGCGTGTAGTGAGTGAAAATCGTCTGTCATCGGTTGCAACACTCACTACCGAGTTCCAAATTGCCTCTGGAAGCAACATCAGCACAAAAACTGTTGGTCGGACCTTAATAAATGGGTTTCCATGGCCGAGCAGCCTTAGATCACCATGCGCAATGCCAAGCTTTGGCTGGAGTTGTGTAAAGCTCGCCGCCGTTGGACTCTGAAGCAGTGGAAAATCGTTCTCTGCAGTGATTAATCATGCTTCACCATCTGGAAGTTCGATAGACGAATCTGGATTTGGCAGATGCCAGGACAAAGCAGCAAAGCGGGGACCAACTTCATGTTAATGCCCGTGATTTTGAAATGAGATGTTCGACCAGCAGGTGTCCACGTACTTTTAGTAATGTAGTGTACTACCAGCAACATACTTGCAGTAACAGGGTACTGTATTCTTTAGCAGTGGCATGTAGATTTGGGGATAACATCTGCTGTACCTGTCCTTCCCTCAATCGCTCTCTCTATGGAAATACACCACCATTTTAGGAACAGGCAGAGACGTATTCTACAGAGTCACGCCTGGAACAAATCAGAGCACAAAAACAATGAATTCAATCGGACCAATGGCAGAGGAAACGCAGTTCACATGATTACCGTAGTTTTGGGCATGCTCGTTTTGCATAGCCAGCGGGAGCTGAACTACAAAGGCACCATTTGCCACTCTAATCAAGTGCTAGGGTAGTGAATGTTGTCACAAACTAAAACACAACAGATAAGCTAAAATTGTCAGAGAGATCAAAAAAGCAAGATTCGTTTCTCAGACAGCACCGCTAGCGGGATCAAATTCAACAACAGTCGGTGAAATCGGAGGGCGCCAAATTCAAAATACAAAATCGTAATATTAAACATTCATGAAAATACAAGTGTCATACATGATTCTTTAGCTTAATCTTGGTAATCTAACTGCGTTGTCAGATTTCAAAAAGGCTTTACGGCGAAAGCATAGCATTCGATTGCCTGAGGACATCGCCCCATGTCAACATATCTTTCAAACCAGCACTGGCAACACAAAATCATAAATAGCGATAAAATAAATCTCTTACTTTGAAGATCTTTTTCTGGTTGACATCCCAAGGGTCACAGCTACACAATGAATGGTTGTTTTGTTCGACAAAGTCCTTCTTTATATCCCAAAAACGCTGTTTAGCTGGCGCCATTGAATTCAATAATCCAGTCCTTCAACATTCATACAAAGGATTCCAAAAAGTTACCAGCGAAGTTCATCCAAACAAGTCACACGATATTTTTTATCAATCCTCAGGTTGTCTAATATCTAAATAAATCATCATATTTCAGACGGAGATTACTATGTTCAATAGCAAAGGAAAATAATGAAGAGTGCACCCACGTTCATGCGCATAAAAAGACTACTTTTGCCCTGGCGCTCAACTTGGAACGACTACAAATACTTCTTCCTTTTAAAAAAAAAACTAGCCTAAAACCTTGTATAAAGACTGTTGACATCTAGTGGAAGCCATAGGAACTGCAATCTGGGAGGTGGAAATTAGATCTTTCAATAGCATTGCATTGGAAGTCATTCCAAGCTCAAAAACAATTATTCTGGATCGATTTTCCTCGGGTTTTCACCTGCTATATCAGTTCTGTTATTCTCACAGACATCATTTCAACAGTTTTAGAAACTTCAGAGTGTTTTCTATCCAATTCTACCATATATGCATATCCTAGCTTCTGGGCCTGAGTAACAGGTAGTTTACTTTGGGCACGTCAGACAGGTGGAAATTCAGGATACTGCACCGACCCTAGAAAGGTTAATCAATGATTGGAAGTTAGTTTCCATCCACCACCACGCTTCGTTGTTTTCTTTTTTACTTCACCCCTCATAGCTGGCCTCGCTGTCGGTTTTAAGCGGGGCGTTTGGCGCTGAGTTACATGCTAACTCCTCCCACCCGGGTAACAGCTGGTGGACCAGGCCATGCAAAATGGGCTTGTCTACTTCAATAAGGGCACCTCCACTCTGTAAAATGTATGTTGACACCTTTTCTGGATACTTTCAGGACACCCAAACTAGAGTGAAGACAGAGGAACATTTTACAGGTAATAATAGTAATATCATAATAAGCAACTTACAGTCATGCTTGTGTAAGTGATGTGAAATGGCTAGTTAGTTAGCGGTGGTGCGCGCTAATAGCATTTCAATCAGTGACGTCACTCGCTCTGAGACTTGAAGTAGGGTTTCCCCTTGCGTTGCAAGGGCCGTGGCTTTTGTGGCGCGATGGGTAACGATGCTTTGTGGGTGTCAGTTGTTGATGTGTGCAAGGGTCCCTGGTTCGAGCCCGGGTTGGGGCGAAGAGAGGGATGTAACCTACACTGTTACACTTGCATACATTTTACATTTACACACTTGAATGCGCCATGTTCTACTGTAGGCTATAGGCCCTACTCCCGATTAGACTGATAGGCTTCAAAACCCCCCTATCAAACTGAACATGAAAATAGCCTGTGGGAAACTAACCCACTGGGCACAGACATAAATTCAACTTCTATTTCACGTTGGTTCAACATCATTTAATTGAAATGACGTGGAAACAAGAAGATGGCACTGAAGAACATGACTGATGTTTTACATTCTCCCAACCAATTGTGCTATTTTGTTAGTTGTTTTGCATTTTGTGTAACTTATTTTTTAACGTGTTGGGGCTAGTGGGCAGTATTTTCACGGCCGGATAAAAAAACGTACCCGATTTAAACTGGTTACTACTCTTGCCCAGAAACGAGAATATGCATATAATTACTAGATTTGGATAGAAAACACTCTGAAGTTTCTAAAACTGTTTGAATGGTGTCTGTGAGTATAACAGAACTCATATGGCAGGCCAAAACCTGAGAAGATTCCATACAGGAAGTGCCCTGTCTGACAATTTGTTGTCCTTCTGTTGCATATCTATCAAAAATACAGCATCTGTGCTGTAACGTGACACTTTCTAAGGCTTCCATTGGCTCTCTAAAGCCGCCAGAAAGGGGAATGGGGTGTCTGCTGTCTCTGGGCAAAGTACAGCAGTAGAGTTTGTAAGTGGTCAGCCTGGGGACTTTGAGACTGAGATGCGCATTCACGAGACTTCAATTTTTTTCTTTCAGCCTTTGAATGAATACAACGTTGCCCGGTTGGAATAGTATCGCTATTTTACGAGAAAAATAGCATAAAAATTGATTTTAAACAGCGTTTGACATGCTTCGAAGTATGGTAATGGAATATTTTGACATTTTTAGTCACGAAATGCGCTCGCGCGTTACCCTTCGGATAGTGACCTGAACACACGAACAAAACGGAGGTATTTGGATATAACTATGGATTATTTGGAACCAAAACAACATTTGTTGTTGAAGTAGAAGTCCTGGGAGTGCATTCTGACGAAGAACATTCAAAGGTAATCCAATTTTTCTAATAGTAATTCTGAGTTTAGTGAGCCCCAAACTTGGTGGGTGTCAAATTAGCTAGCCTGTGATGGCCGAGCTATGTACTCAGAATATTGCAAAATGTGCTTTCGCCGAAAAGCTATTTTAAAATCTGACATAGCGTTTGCATAAAGGAGTTCTGTATCTATACTTCTTAAAATAATTCATGTATTTTGTCAACGTTTATATTGAGTAATTTAGTAAATTCACCGGAAGTTTTTGGTGGGTATGCTAGTTCTGAACATCACATGCTAATGTAAAAAGCTGTTTTTTAATATAAATATGAACTTGATTGAACAAAACATGCATGTATTGTATAACATAAGGTCCTAGGAGTGTCATCTGATGAAGATCATCAAAGGTTAGTGCTGCATTTAGCTGTGGTTTTGGTTTTTGTGACATATATGCTTGCTTTGAAAATGGCTGTGTGATTATTTTTGGCAGGGTACTCTCCTGACATAATGTAATGTTTTGCTTTCGCTGTAAAGCCTTTTTGAAATCGGGCAATGTGGTTAGATTAACGAGAGTCTTGTCTTTAAAAATGGTGTAAAATAGTCATATGTTTGAGAAATTGAAGTTATAGCTTTTTTGAGGTATTTGTATTTCGCGCCACGCGATTCCACTGGCTGTTGACTAGGGTGGGACGCAAACGTCCCACCAAGCCCATAGAAGTTAATTTATTTTGTACATAATTTTGCTGCTACCGTCTCTTTAACTTCTGGACATGAGAACAGCGATTACTCATCACGGACTGGAAGAAACTTTTTCCTTTAACGAGTCCGACGAGAAGGATATCTTGCTTTCAGGCCGAGATCCACGCCTTTTGCGTGAAGAAAAGACGCAGAAAAAGGAGACGCAGATCGGGCAGCCTTCTGAGAATCTGTAGGCGAGCGAGTAAACTCCCACTGCCATCCGTTCTTGCTAACATGCAATCATTGGAAAATAAAATTGATGACCTACGATTAAGGTTATTCTACCAACGGGACATCAAAAACTGTAACATCTTATGTTTCACCGAGACGTGGCTGAATGATGATACAGACAATATAGAGCTAGTGGGATTTTCCATGCACCGGCAGAACAGAGACACTACCTCTGGTGAGACGAGGGGTGGGAGTGTGTGTTTGTCAATTACAGCTGGTGCGCAATGTCTAATATTAACCTCTCTCGGGTATGTGGGACGAAATCGTCCCACCTAGTCAACAGCCAGTGGAATCGAGTGGCGCGATATTCAAAAACCTTAAAAAATGCTATAACTTCAATTTCTCAAACATATGACTATTTTACACCATTTTAAAGACAAGACTCTCGTTAATCTAACCATGTTGTCCGATTTCAAAAAGGCTTTACAACGAAAGCAAAACATTAGATTATGTCAGGAGAGTACCCAGACAGAAATAATCAATCACACACCCATTTTTCAAGCTAGCATATAATGTCACCAAAACCACAGCTAAATGCAGCACTAACCTTCGATGATCTTCATCAGATGACACTCCTAGGACATTATGTTATACAATACATGCATGTTTTGTTCAATCAAGTTCATATTTATATCAAAAAACAGCTTTTTACATTAGCATGTGATTACTTATTATTATTTGACCATGCTGGTCATTTATGAACATTTGAACATCTTGGCCATGTTCTGTTATAATTTCCACCCGGCACAGCCAGAAGAGGACTGGCCACCCCTCATAGCCTGGTTCCTCTCTAGGTTTCTTCCTAGGTTTGGCCTTTCTAGGGAGTTTTTCCTAGCCACCATGCTTCTTCACCTGCATTGCTTGCTGTTTGGGGTTTTAGGCTAGGTTTCTGTACAGCACTTTGAGATATATAGCCCTTCTTACATCAGCTGATAATACATTTGATTTGATAACGCTCTCAGTAGCCGGTGTGAACAAAACCTTTAAACAGGTCAAAATTCACAAAGCCGCTGGGCCTGACAGATTACCAGGACGTGTACTCAAAGCATGCGCGGACCAACTTTCAAGTGTCTTCAATGACATTTTCAATCTCTCCCTGACTGAGTCTGTAATACAAACATGTTTTAAGCAGACCACCATAGTCCCTGTGCCCAAGGAAGTGAAGGTAACCTGCCAAAATGATTACCGCCCCGTGGCACTCACGTCGGTAGCCATGAAGTGCTTTAAAAGGCTGGTCATGGCTCACATCAACAGCATCCTCCCGGACACCCTAGACCCACTCCAATTCGCATACCGCCCCAACAGATCCACAGGTGATGCAATCGCACTCCACACGGCCCTTTCTCACCTGGACAAAAGGAACACCTATGTGAGAATGCTTTTCATTGACTACAGTTCAGGGTTCAACACCATAGTGCCCACAAAGCTCATCACTAAGCTAAGGACTCTGGGACTAAATACCTCCCTCTGCAACTGGATCCTGGACTTCGTGACAGGCTGCCCCCAGGTGGTAAGAGTAGGCAACAACACGTCTGCCACACTGATCCTTAACACTGGGGCCCCTCAGGGGTGTGTACTTTGTCCCCTCCTGTATTCCCTGTTCACCCACGACTGCGTGGCCAAACACGACTCCAAACACGACTCCTGGTCCAAACATGCCAAGACAGTCGTGAAGAGGGCACAACAAAATCTTTTCCCCCTCAGGAGACTGAAAAGATTTGGCATGGGTCCCGAGATCCTCAAAAGGTTCTACAGCTGCACCATCGATAGCATCCTGACCGGTTGCATCAGCGCCTGGTATGGCAACTGCTCGGCATCTGACCGTAAGGCGCTACAGAGGGTAGTGCGAACGGCCCAGTACATCACTGGGGCCAAGCTTCCTGCCATCCAGGACCTATACAATAGGCGTGTCAGAGGAAAGCCCATAAAATTGTCAGAGACTCCCGTCACCCAAATTCTAGACTGTTTTCTCTGCTATCGCACGGCAAGCGGTTCCGGAGCGCGAAGTCTAGGAACAAAAGGCTCCTCAACAGCTTCTACCCCCAAGCCATAAGACTGCTGAACAATTAATAAAACTGCCACCGGAAAATTTACATTGACCACCCCCTCCCTTTTTGTACACTGCTGCTACTCGTTGTTTATTATCTTTGAATAGTCACTTCACCCCCACCTACATGTACAAATTACCTCAACTAACCTGTACTCCCGCACACTGACTAGGTACCGGTGCCCACTGTATATAGCCTCATTATTGTTATTGTTATTGTTATTGTGTTACTTTTTATTATTACTTTTTCTTTTAGTCTACTTGGTAAATATTTTAACTCTTCTTGAACTGCACTGTTGGTTAAGGGCTTGTAAGTAAGCATTTCACGGTAAAGTCTACACTTGTTGCATTCGGCGCATGTGACAAATAAAGTTTGATTTTGATTTGATTCAACCAGTGTGTGCCCAGTGTGAAGGAAGGGAGTGGTTTGTGACACACAAGAGCAACCACGGGTTAACGTTAGATCTGATTAAATCGAGCCACTAATTTTAGGAAAAACACAAAAAGGGCTTTTGAAACATGGACATGGAGATGGTGATTGGACATGGTTGACAGCCTAACGTGAGTAAAATGGTGCCATGCTCTACGAACTGAGCTACAGCGGACCAACAAGATCATGTTGTTTTACAGTGCCCTTCTGTTTCTCTGAAAATCTCCCACGGTGGCTGATACAACATCCATGGCAACAGAACACCCTACGACTTCAGTGACTTCAGTAATGTCCAGAATGTGTGAGTGGGTGCTAGTAATGAAAAACATTGTTTTCCCTTTCTAATACCCAAAGCACAATGCCTGTGATATAATTGATTTGAAAAATATATAGTACAGTTCAATCGCGTTTACAGACAATATATCCTATAGTATCCTCACTTACATCACCAAATTGGCCTGTCTTTCATTTTGGATTGAAAACAAATCCAGTTACCCATGAGCCCCTGGGCCCACCAGTTGTGTTCTATGTGGTTTCCCTTCCTCATTCACAGATAGTGAATCAGACTGTAATAAGATCCCTTTGTTTATGCTGTAGGACATAAGACTCCAACTGCGCAGCTAGAGAAATGCAGTCGTCTTCCATCTTTCCTCCATGTGTCTGGCCCTGTCCCGGTCTTGTAGGTCCCCTATCAATGCAGTAACACAAAGGAATGGTACCATAGGGCACATGGAGATGTGGCGGCTCCGCTTGGTCAACCAAGCACAGCGGATAGAGGGAAGATAACAAACCCCCCGGGGTGGATGAACAACCCAGCCCGATGAGGAACAACACTGTCACCTCCCCACTGGGTTACTGGTGTAGCCCTCCATCCCTCTACAGGGAAATCCAATGCAGCTTCACCCACTGGTGTAAGACAGTTTCTCTAGACCCCCACTCAAAGTCGGAGTTTGCCCCCCCAACCCTAAGAACAGCCTCAATTCGAAGGGGCATGTACTCTACAAGGTGTTGAAAGTGTTCCACAGGGATGCTGGCCCATGTTGACGGCAATACTTCCCACAGTTGTGTTAAGTTTGCTGGATGTCCTTTGGGTGGTGGACCATTCTTGATACACACGGGACACTGTTAGGCGTGAAAAACCCAGCAGCGTTGCAGTTCTTGACACAAACCTACTACCATACCCCGTTCAAAGGTGCTTAAATATTTACCATCTGAATGGCACACATACACAATCCATGCCTCTTCCCCTTCATCTACACCAATTGAAGTGGATTTAACAAGTGACATCAATAAGGGATCATAGCTGTCACCTGGATACACCTGGTCAGTCTACAATATGTCATGGAAAGAGCAGGTGTTCTTAAATGTTTTGTACACTCAGTATATACACTTCCATACATTTTTTAAAACTGGTACTGGGCTACCTTCAGACCAGTCTTGCGAGGCTTGTGTCATCCTAGAGCAAAACATGACATATACGTGTTTGTGAGGTTGTCATCTTTCCAGAGAGGGGTCATATTCGTTGGTAGGCTAAACCGGACGCTACAGAAGTTTTTGTAAGAAGACCGAATTTCGGGATGTCTCATGGTCTGACAAACACCACTGTGGCTCTGCCACCTTTCACCACAGATGCGGATGGCCAACACAATAGCCCATGCACAAAAAAAGATGATATCCCTAGCTTAAACAGCAATTTTCTGAGGGGTGTGTGGACATTGACTCTAGTTTTTATTTTAATTAATACTTTTTTTTGGGGGGGGGGGGGGGGTCATCATTTTCTCATCTTAACCCTAAGGTTTATTGTTCACGAAACTGTAGGCCTAGGGTGTCGCAACATTGCTATTTAGAATGCTGGCGGGCGGCAATAATAGCCGATCTATGGCTATATACAGTACAGTATTTTCAGACTCTACACTGTCGGGGCTATCCGTCTCATCACTCGTAGGCTTACCAGTTTTCACAAAAGGGGGGGGGGGGGGGGGGGGGGCACTCATGAGCGCCGCTGGGTCTTTGGCTTGGTTTAATGGGAGGAGGAGGGCCGGCACTCTCAGAGGAACTGTCACTATTCTCGAGGGGAGGAAGAAGAGGAGGAACAAGGCCACTGTCATTCCCGGGCCGGGCAGTGAGGTCTGTCGGGTCTGGGAGGCTGCCATGGTGTTTCGTCAGTCGAGGACAAGGTGTTAGCTTTGCTGATTTGGTTGAGTTAAGTAATTTGGCAGGAGCTTGATCAGATAAAGCTTTTTGCAGTGGCCTTTCGTTTATCCATCTTGAGCAACGCACTCATTCTCCATCCGAGTCCAACCTGATTCACCTAACTTTTTTGAACTTGATAGCCAACTAGGTGAGAAGGCCGAGGCGGCTGCCGCCGGTGCCGCTGAGAAATAGGCTAATTAGATGCATGAAAACTATTGTCTGTCGGAGTCACCTACTACCCATGTAGATTGGACAACAAACACTTCGCTTGCTAAATGTGGGGTTACTGTCAAAATTATTTCTTAAAAAAATTATAACATATAGGTGTGAGATGATAGGCGCATAGGCCCCCAGAGCTTATGACCCTCGCCTTGCAGGTGTTTATTTTACGCCACTGGCTTCACCACCGAAGGCCTAGCACCCTCCAGTAGAATATGCAATGTTGCTGTGAAAACTAGATGGCACACATAGATATATTGTGAAATGCATAAGCTTATAAAAGATCCCCCTTTTACAGCTACATCTGCTGGTTACAATCTATATGTGGTCAACAGCAGACGCTAGCGATTGGTTGAAAACAGAATCTGTCCAATCATGTCTTATATATATTATTGAGAGGAATTTCAACAGTAGGGTGCCCCATAGGTCAGACAGTTCTGGGAGAGGTGGAATAATCATATGAAAACTCATATGACTACACACAGAGTTAGAATACGGGGTAACAGTTTGAAAGTGTTTCAAAAAACTCAGAGGCACTGACGGAAAAATACAAAGTACAATGCAACAACAAAATGTGAGAATCTGAACTATTCTATCAGAGGGAATACTTTTTTGCCATAAGTGACATATAACTTACAGTATATTTCATCTTAGGCAACATAACTATCATTGATAAATGTCATTGTTTTTGACATTCTAATGAGACCATGCAGTTGTTTCTCAATGAAAGAGAAGCTTCCCACTAGGCAAAAACTAGCTGAATCAACGTTGTTTCCATGGCATTTCAACCCACAAAATCTATGTGATGATGTTGAATCAATTTGAAAAACTGATTGGATTTGGAAAAAGTAATCAATGTAAAGCATTTAGTATTTTTTTCACCCAACTTTAAACCTAAGTCTAATTCACGTTAGTTGACAACTCAACCAAATGTAAATCAAAACTGGACGTTGAATTGACGTCTGTTCCCAGTAGGCTGGCAGGGAGATGCAACCCATATTTGACTAACCATATTCTCATTTTACTGCTATAACCATATTGACAGGGCAACAGAACCTGATCCTTGGGGTAAGAGAAGAGTCGTTTTCACTGGAAGGATTGATGGACTCCATATTGGGAGCTAATGATCTCCTTCTGGCACTGTGGAACGATAAAACCACAGCGCCGTGACTCTATGACAGTCTCTCCATGGATGTCACACTACTACCTCCATCTATCCCCCAATAACAAACGCACCGCCACCGCCATCGATTCACCTTTGTGCTTTAGTGCCTACTGTCATCCATCAATACCCAACATTGTGCATATTTTATAAAAGTGATGTGGAATAGCAGGAACTACTTTGTCTCGATTTCTCACAATTGAATTTTATTCTAACTCAGCTCAAATAGAAAATAGTACTGATATCTTGAGGAATGTTTAAAAGTACTCAGTAGATTTGGTAAGAAGGCAATATGATAGGATTATTCGTAGGCTTCAGGAATATAATAGAAAATATATTTTAACTGGTTGTCAGCGATTTTACAAGGAGAACACATTGAAAGCGTTCACCCATTGTGCCGTTAGAAGAATCGCAATCAACTCTTTCAATCTGCTCGCTGTTGACGTGCCAGGCTGGCACCTCGTATAAAAATAAGGGACAATGGAAATGACTTAGATTGACAGTATAATTTTTACATTTACCAAAAGACAGGGGAATATAGAAGTTGCTGTCACTTTGTGATATTGTCTAAGTTAGACTGTGAAAAGTGTTCCGTCAGTGTTGAAAATCAGAGATACAATAGTTGTCGGGATTGCAAGCTGCATACCCGAAACTAGATTTGACAAATCCAACTATGGTGGGGATAAAAGATGCCAGGAGGTTTTGTATAAATCAGATTTAGTTGGTGTTGGTGACTTTTGGGTTGTAATTTGTGGGGATAATGTAACTAAAGAAACTCGAAAGAAATGCCTGAACTCTTAAATACTCAATACCTTTTCAAACTAAATTTGCTGTAACAAATCTTTGAGGAAGGGAGATCGATATTGGACTATAAGGGATTGTGAATCATTCACTACTCTATTTGCCTGTGAATCAAGGCAGACTCATTCTGACTTGGCAACGACAGCATGTCGTCTATACCGTACCAACAAGATAATGGCGTTTTTGAGTGGCTGGAAAACCTGCTTTGTCTCACTTAAGTGTTGGGTTATTGACACCAGGGGCATCATCTCTGTTTCTCTTGACGCTGGTGGCATTTGTTAGCATAACGTTTCACCGGCTCATATTCAAAACACATAAAGAAAGCGTTTCTTATTGGACAAGTTCTCTCCCTGTTTCAGTCCGCTTTCTTTTGTTTGGTGACTAATGAACAACATCTAAGTGCTTTTATGGCTTTATCTCAAGGTGAGCATAATGTCCAAGGATTTTCAAAGCTGCTAATGATTGATGACCTCATACCTAGTCGGTAGGAATTTCGGTAGAGTACCCCACCCAGTGTCAGTGTGGCAACACTGGCTGCAGTAACCCATGGGGAGGGATTCACACTCGGACAATCAGAGAGGGGGCATATTATTGTGGCCCTGGCGGAACAGAATAATCATACGGTCTGACTACACAGAGGTGCTTGGGAAGATGGGTCACAATCGGGGATCAGTGTGTGTGGGTGTTGGGGGGAAGGGGGGTATGCGAGCTCCATCGGCTAGGACTAGATATTGGTTAATCACATCTTCCCATTCCTGCTCAATTTGGCATGCCTTCTTAAACAGCCAAATGCATATCCTTGCTTCAGAGCCTGAGCTACAGGCAGTTCGATTTGGGTATGTCATTTTAGGCGAAAATTTTAAAAAAGGGGCGGATCCTTAAGAGTTAAACAGCCAAACTGTATACGCATTCACACATCAAGTCTTCTCTTGAAAAGGGCTCGGGGATGGAACAACTGTTGAACATTTGAGCTTGTGTGCGGGTGTGTGTGGGTGGGGGGGTAACAATCCTTTGTCGAAGCGCTATTATTATTATGCGTATTATTCGTCAGTTGTGGGAATAAATGAAGATTATTATGGTAAGTGGGGAAATAAGTACAGCTGGTTATAATTGCAATAGCTTAGCAGATAATAAGACAATACAATCAGTCTTTACTTGGCTAAAAGAGAAGGAAAATAACATCTAATTGTTTACCACGGGCAAAGAAACTCAAAAGGAGTGATATTATGATATCAAACAGATCCACAAGGAAGGTAGGTACTTTTAAATATGCTATTGGACCATAAACAGATTTGGCTCATTAATCTATATAGTCCAAATAATGATGATCCACGCTTCTTTCAAAATATATATAATTTATCGAGCTTACAGGCAATACATGACTCAATTATTATGGTGAAAGATTATAATTCGGTTTTCAGTACCTCAATGAACCATAACGGAAATCACACAACAAACCCTCATCACCCTCAAGCAGTTAAGGAAATTAATAATATTATGGATATATTAGAACTAGTGGATATATGGAGGCTTAAATATCCTGAGCTAGTGAGATATACATGGCGGAGGCTCAATCAAGCTAGTGATCTTGACTATTTTCTTGTGTCATTTTTCACTGGCACCAAAAGTTAAGAGTGTTGGAGGACAGAATGAGGTCGGACCATCAAATAATTGGTATACACATAACTCTTACAGAATTTCCGTGAGGGAAAGAATTTAGGAACTGTAATCAAAGCCTACTGAATGACATATTGTTTTTAAATGAAGAATTTATAACTGACTTTTTCCGACATTACATACAGTTGAAGTCGGATGTTTACATACACCTAAGCCAAATACATTTAAACTCAGTTTTTCTTAGGTCAGTTAGGATCACCACACCGAATTTTCTATAGGATTGAGGTCAGGGCTTTGTGATGGCCACTCCAATACCTTGACTTTGTTGTCCTTAAGCCATTTTGCCACAACTTTGGAAGTATGCTTGGGGTCATTGTCCATTTGGAAGACCCATTTGCGACCAAGCTTTAACTTCCTGACTGATGTCTTGAGATGTTGCTTCAATATATCCACATCATTTTCCCTCCTCATGAAGCCATCTATTTTGGGAAGTGCACCAGTCCCTCCTGCAGCAAAGCACACCCACAGCATGATGCTGCCACCCCCGTGCTTCACGTTTGGGATTGTGTTCTTCGGCTTGCAAGCCTCCCCCTTTTTCCTCCAAACATAATGATGGTCATTATAGCCAAAAAGTTATTTTTGTTTCATCAGACCAGAGGACATTTCTCCAAAAAGTACGATCTTTGTCCCCATGTGCAGTTGCAAACCGTAGTCTGGCTTTTTTATGGAGGTTTTAGAGCAGTGGCTTCTTCCTTGCTGAGCGGCCTTTCAGGTTGTCGATATAGGACTCGTTTTACTGTGGCTATAGATACTTTTGTACCTGTTTCCTCCAGCATGTTCACAAGGTCCTTTGCTGTTGTTCTGAGATTGATTTGCACTTTTCGCACCAAAGTACATTAATCTCTAGGAGACAGAACGCGTCTCCTTCCTGAGCGATATGACAGCTGTGTGGTCCCATGGTGTTTATACTTGCGTACTATTGTTTGTACAGATGAACGTGGTACCTACCTTCAGGCGGTTCAAGGATGAACCAGACTTGTGGAGGTCTACAATTTTTTTACTGATGTCCTGGCTGATTTCTTTTGATTTTCCCATGATGTCAAGCAAAGAGGCACTGAGTTTGAAGGTAGGCCTTGAAACACATCCACAGGTACACCTCCAATTGACTCAAATAATGTCAATTAGCCTATCAGAAGCTTCTAAAGCCATGACATAATTTTCTTGAATTTTCCAAGCTGTTTAAAGGCACACTCAACTTAGTGTATGTAAACTTCTGACCCACTGGAATTGCGAAATAGTGAATTATAAGTGAAATGATCTGTCTGTAAACAATTGTTGGAAAAATTACTTGTGTCATGCACAAAGTAGATGTCCTAACCAACTTGCCAAAACTACAGTTTGTTAACAAGAAATTTGTGGAGTGGTTGAAAAACGAGTTTTAATGACTCCAACCTAAGAGTATGTAAACTTCCGACTTCAACTGTAGGTAAAGCAGATCTCCTTATTGTATGGGACACTTTTAAATGTGCCTTTAGAGGCCATGCAATTCCATACTCATCTTTAAAATAAAACAATTTAGGTCAAAAAGGAAATAGAGGAACAAACAGTATAGATGGATTGTAATGCAAACTGTAACAGAGGCACATAATAAGTAAGAGGAAAAAATAAAATAAAATGGAGGAACTTATTGACGAAAGATCAATTGTATTATATTATAAAAATAAGGCGATCTGGATGGAATATGGGGAAAATACCTCCATTTTTTTTATCTTCATTAAAATGATACCAAAAAGAATTTACAAACATGTTAAAAATGACAAAGTCATCCATGATTCACCCAACTATATTTTGAAAGAGGAAGCAAAGTACTTTAAGCATATGTTTTAATTTCAGTCTCCTCCATTTCCATTAACTGTCATGCCCTGATCTGTTTCACCTGTCATTGTGATTGTTTCCACCCACCTCCAGGTGTCTCTTGTTTTCCCTATTAGTCCCCGGTGTATTTATCCCTGTGTTTCCTGTCTCTCTGTGCCAGTTTGTCTTGTTTTGCCAAGTCAACCAGCAGTTCTCCTAGCTCCTATATTTTCCAGTCTTTGTTTTTTCCTAGCCCTCCTGGTTTTGACCCTTGCCTGTCCTGACACCGATTCCGCCTGCCTGACCACACTTCCTGTTCTGACCTCGAGCATGCCTATCCCCTTGTACTGTTTGGACTCGGACCTGTTCACTGAACCCCTGCCTGTCCTGACCTCGAGCCTGCCTATCGCCTGGTACTGTTTGGACTCTGACCTGGTTTATGAACTCTCACCTATCCCCGACCTGCCTTTTGCCTACCCCTTTTGGTTTAATAAATATTGGAGCTCAACCATCTGCCTCCTGTGTCTGCATTTGGGTCTCGCCTTGTGCCCTTATATGAACTCAAGTTAATTGTAAGAATTTGTTCTATTAATAGTGTAGAACTAACAGCTATACAGAAGGCTCATGTGAAAGCCTAAATAGAGAGGAGGAACTTCTAGATGCAATTACAGCCTTCAAGTCCGGGAAAACTCCAGGGCTGGATGGCATACCAGTTGAGCTATATCAAATATTTTTTATGTACTCGAAGGTACGTTATTAACATGTTTTAACCACTCCTATAAAAATGGAAGACTATCAGATACTCAGCAAGAAGGTCTGATTTCACTATTACTGAAACAGGAGCCAGGTGGTAAATATAAAAGATCCAGTCCACCAAAAAAAACTGGTGAACCCTTAGACTTCAGTGTTGTGATAACCTCAACCCATCGAACACCCTCAGGAAGAATTGGAAATTGAGCTCAGGTGCATCCTGTTTCCTTTGATAATCCTTGAGATTTTTCTACAACTTGGAGTCCATTTGTGGTAAATTCAATTGATTGGACAATATTTGGAAAAGCACACACCGGTCCATATAAGGTCCCACAGTTGACAGTGCATGTCAGAGCAAAAAACAAGCCATGAGGTCAAAGGAATTGTACGTAGTGCTCCAAGACAGAATTGTGTCAAGGCACAGATCTGGGGAAGGGTTCCAAAACATTTCTGCAGCATTGAAGGTCCCCAAGAACACAGTGGCCATCATTCTTAAATGGAAGAAGTTTGGAACCACCAAGGCTCTTCCTTGAACTGGCCGCCCGGCCAAACTAAGCAATCGGGGGAGAAGGGACTTGGTCAGGGAGGTGCCCAAGAACCTGATAATCACCCTGACAGAGCTCTAGAGTTCTTCCTTCCAGAAGGACAACCATCTCTGCAGCACTCCACCAATCAGGCCTTTATGGTAGTGTGCACAAACGGAAGCTACTCCTCAGTAAAAGGCACATGACAGCCCGCTTGGAGTTTGCCAAAAGGCACCTGAAGGCCTCTCAGACCATGAGAAACAAGATTCTCTGGTCTGATGAAAACAAGATTGAACTCTTGTGCCTGCATGCCAAGCGTCACGTCTGGAGGAAACCTGGCACCATTCCTACGGTGAAGCATGGTGGTGGCAGCATCATGCTGTGGGGATGTTTTTCAGCGGCAGCGACTGGGAAAATAGTCCGGATCGAGGGAAAGGTGAATGTAGAAAATTACAGAGAGATTGATGATGAGGACCTCAGACTGGGGCGAAGGTTCACCTTCCAACAGGACAACAACCATAAGAATAGCCAAGTCAACGCAGGAGTGGCTTCGGGACAAGTCTCTGAATGTCCTTGAGAGGCCCAGCCATAGCCGGGAATTGAACATCTCTGGAGACACCTGAAAATAGCTGTGCAGCAATGCTCCCCATCCAACCTGACAGAGCTTGAGAGGATCTGCAGAAAAGAATGGGAGAAATTCCCCAAATACAGGCGTGCCAAGCTTGTAGCGTCATACTCAAGAAGACTCGGGGCTGTAATCGATGCCAAAGGTGCTTCAACAAAGTAAAGTGTCTGAATACTTATATACTTTTTATATTGTGTGTAGACTGAAGGAAAAAAAACTATTTAATGAATTTTAGAATAAGGTTGTAATGTAACAAAATTTGGAAAAAGAGTTCTGAATACTTTTGGAATGCACTGTACTTATGGCCATGCCTACACAAATACTTTTTTTTTAAATTATATGAGCAAAAAAATATTCCACTTTATTTGGAACCGCAAGCCAGACAAAATTAAACAGGCCTATTTCTATAATGAATATGAATTCAGAGGGCAGAAATTATTAGATATTAGAGCATTGTACCTCTCACTAAAAGTTTCAGTCATACAAAATGTATACTTAAATCCGAACTGGTTCTCTAGCAGATTAATAAAAATGGCTCACCACGTGTTCAAGAATGGCCTTTTCCCTTCATTCAGATTACAACCTCTCACTTTTGTTTTTTTGAAAATGAAATAATTTCCAAAATATCGCTATTTTTAAAACAAGCAATAGGAAGCTGGTTGCAATTTCAGTTTTATCCACAAGACAATACGTAACAAACATTATGGTTCAACTAAAATATTTAAAAATGTTTAAGTAATCTTTGTCAATTATATCATCAATTGGACTGGTGGAGTTATGTCACACATACAGTAAACAAAAATATGGAAATGTCTGCTCTATCCAAAATTACAACCGACTGACTGCAGCAATGCTATTCATTGACTACAGCACAGCGTTTAACACCATAGTACCCTCAAAGCGCATCACTAAGCTAAGGATCCTGGGACTAAACACCTCCCTCTGCAACTGGATCCTGGACTTCCTGACGGGCCGCCCCCAGGTGGTGAGGGTAGGTAGCAACACATCTGCCACGCTGATCCTCAACACTGGAGCTCCACAGGGGTACATGCTCAGTCCCCTCCTGTAATCCCTGTTCATCCACGACTGCATGGCCAGGCACGACTCCAACACCATCATTAAGTTTGCAGACGACACAACAGTGGTAGGCCTGATCACCGACAACGGCGAGACAGCCTATAGGGAGGAGGTCAGAGACCTGGCCGGGTGGTGCCAGAATAACAACCTATCCCTCAACGTAACCAAGACTAAGAAGATGACTGTGGACTACAGGAAAAGGAGGACCGAGCACGCCTCCATTCTCATCGACGGGGCTGTAGTGGAGCAGGTTGAGAGCTTCAAATTCCTTGGTGTCCACATCAACAGCAAACTAGAATGGTCCAAACTCACCAAGACAGTCGTTAAGAGGGCACAACAAAGCCTATTCCCCCTCAGGAAACTAAAAAGATTTGGCATGGGTCCTGAGATCCTCAAAAGGTTCTACAGCTGCAACAGAGAGCATCCTGACTGGTTGCATCACTGCCTGGTACGGCAATTGCTCAGCCTCTGACCGCAAGGCACTACAGAGGGTAGTGCGTACGGCCCAGTACATCACTGGGGCTAAGCTGCCTGCCATCCAGGACCTCTACACCAGACGGTATCAGAGGAAGGCCCTAAAAATTGTCAAAGACCCCAGCCACAGACTGTTCTCTCTACTACCGCATGGCAAGCGGTACTGGAGTGCCAAGTCTAGGACAAAAAGGCTTCTCAACAGTTTTTACCCCCAAGCCATAAGACCCCTGAACAGGTAATCAAATGGCTACCCGGACTATTTGCATTGTGTCCCCCCCAACCCCTCTTTTTACGCTGCTGCTACTCTCTGTTTATCAGATATGCATAGTCACTTTAACTATACATTCATGTACATACAACCTCAATTGGGCCGACCAACCAGTGCTCCCGCACATTGGCTAACCGGGCTATCTGCATTGTGTCCCGCCACCCGCCAACCCCTCTTTTACACTACTGCTCTTCTCTGTTCATCATATATGCATAGTCACTTTAACCATATCTACATGTACATACTACCTCAATTAGCCTGACTAACCGGTGTCTGTATGTAGCCTCGCATTTTTTATAGCCTCGCTACTGTATATAGCCTGTCTTTTTACTGTTGTTTTATTTCTTTACTTACCTAACACCTTTTTTGCACTATTGGTTAGAGCCTGTAAGTAAGCATTTCACTGTAAGGTCTACACCTGTTGTATTTGGCGCACGTGACAAATAAACTTTGATTTGATTCATTACCGCAAAAATGAAGGAGGCAAGTGGAAAAGGTAAGGAGCTTGTCTTTCGGCCCCGCATTAAAGACAAAAATTGGCAAAAAGAAATTGTAAAACATAAAAAGTATACAATATTCATATAAGGACCAAAAAAATTGACAGCTGCTCCATGAAGTTTGCAAAATAGTTGAGATTTTTGATTTACCGATTCCATGGCACATAAAATGGTACAGGAGTGGAACAGAAAACCAGTCAGTATCTGGTGTGACCACTTATTACGTTCTCCCCTCGGGTGTAGCTCGTCTGAGGAGGAGACGTAAATGTCTGGGCCTAAACACACCAGGTAAACCAGATGAAAGGGGAAGAAATGTGGGGTGTAATGAGCTAAAATAACCAGACCACAACCAGAACTCAATTTTAGCCCTCGGGGGATGTTTAGTTAAGTAATTAAATAAACAATATAAAACACCCATAAAGAATCAGTAAGAAAACAAAAACTAACAACCACAACCAGGGAAGGTAAGAGAAGGGAATGTTTGGGATCGGGGTCCGAGTAATGAAAATAAACAAAAGGTCCCTCTTCTACACACCTAATCCTTCTTAACACACTCTAAATCCTAGCCCACTGTCCTACCTGGTTCCAAGAAAATACAAGGGTGACACCCGCCCGGCTAACCTAGTGTATAAAACAATGGGTTATCTACGTGGGAATGTACACCCATGGGCAGATCTACCTTTTCCCTTCTCCAGGACCTAGGTAGGGTGGAGTACCTCAGGAGGGCAGGCTGAAACACAAACAAAAAAAAATTAACA